>NC_134495.1:37795326-38087826 GCF_040206685.1 Ascaphus truei
TTCTCCCTCCACTAGAGTATAAGTATGCAAACAAGTGATAAACAGAGAACACAATCTCTTACTCACACCCTCTGTGGGAGCGGGGCTCTGATATTGTAGTACATGAAAAAGGAATACTCCGACGTGCGACTCCGCTAGAAAAAGTGCAGGCAAAATGCAGAGATGCAGCGACACCCCCCCATCCGCTCAATAGGAAAAAGAGGGGGACCACATTTTGTTCAAAATAACCTGGTTTATTGGAACATGGCAGCCGAGTGTTTGACTTTATGTATTCTCTCTTCAGGAGGAAATTATGGCTGCGAAGAAGTAAAATATACAAATAGTTCAGCTTCTGGCAATGCACTTTAACTGTGTAACGGTAGATTGGGATGACTGATGTCAGGAAGGAGAATCCCCCCCAATAGATTTAAGACTCACCTGTTGTCAGTTCCTATGTCCAGTAGATGAGATACGACTCCAAGGTCACAGCCAGCTCTCTGGCCTCCCAATAAACTGGGATTCATTGGCAGTTAATAGTAATGGATTTTGCATCTTCGAAATATACCAACTGGAAGCTTTGCACCACTTCCAGATTGTCTAAGCTACCAAATAGAAGTGGTGGATGTCCAACAGTTATGCACACAGGCTTGTACATTTTACTTTGTTAACACACAAACTTACGGCTTACTAAACAAATAATTGACGTTTTTGATCGTTGTTGTAAAGCAGGATTTACGTGCAATTAGTTACTAATTTATTTTCTACCCACAACTTTCTTCACTGCTTGTCTGATATCATTGTTTCTTAAACTGTAGATAATGGGATTGATCATTGGGGTGACTACAGAGTACATGACGGACAAGACCTTGTTGGTATCAAAAGCATTCAGGGTCCTGGATCTGACATATGTGAACATGGTGGTGCCATAGAATATAATGACTATGGTGAGGTGGGAAGCACAGGTGGAAAACGCCTTCTGACGTCCATCGGCCGTAGGGATCTTCAGTATAGTAGAGATGATATTGATGACCATGGTCAGCAAGAATGAAGTTAGGAGAAATAAGGAGCCTAATATAAAGACAATCACCTCAATAGTGTCAATGCTTTGGCATGAGAGTTTCAGCAGTGGGGGAGAGTCACAGAAGAAATGGTCGATGACATTAGAGCCGCAGAAAGGAAAGCGAAATATGAATGTGGATGGCAAAATTGGTGCCAGAGAACCACCCAGCCGGCAGCCCCCCGCAAATTTAATACTGTAACGTACGTGCTTGCCAAAAACTGGTACCGGACCGCGGGGCTGAGGTGGGGATGTACAAGCACCGACCTTAGACCACGCAGACTGGTCCGGAGTGCGGAAATCATCGTCAAACAGGCCAGGTTCAGGATTGGAGAGAACAGAGCTAACGTTATCCAGGCCGGGGTCAAGGCAGGCGGCACAGGAGCGGTGGTCGAGGATAGGAGCCGAGGTCGTCATCAGGGAATCCAACAATGCTACTTCAGCGAAGACAGCAGGGTTTCAGAGATAGGAACAGGAACTGGGAATCCAGTGCTTCAGCACAAAACGGCACCCCCTAGCCGGGTACAGCCGAGAGTGGTGGAGACCACTGGGAACAGGAACTGCAGACAGGAAGGTCACAGGAACCAGGGGTGCAGACACGCCACAGGAAACACTGGGGAAACCAGCGTAGCCGCTACAGCACGGCGGCGGTCTGCCAGGAACAAAGGAAGCAGCGCCGGGGCTGCTATGCAAGGAGGCCTTGGGGAGCAGAGGACTGGGAGCAGGATACAAGGCACAAGGAGGCCTAGCAGGCCAAACAGAGAGTCTGTGACAAGCACAGTTACTTGCAAGATGGATTGCAAAGTCTATGTCCAGCAACTTCCTGAGGGCGGGGCAGGAACTAAATAGCACAGGAGGCCAATCAGGCCAGAGCTGCACAGGAGGCAGCAGGAGGCAGGTGATTGCAGAAGCAGGGAATAGTTTGTCTGGAACCTGCAAAGCTCCGGATGGATGGGCTCCAGCCAAACCCAGGAGTGGATTCCTGACAAATACAAGCCCATCTGTCCATAAGTCCATTATAATGTAGAGGATTACAGATCGCTAGGTAGTGATCATATACCATTGCAGTCAACAGGAAGCATTCAGTGTTACCTAGAAAGAAGAAAATGTGCGACTGGGCAAAGCATCCGTTAATTGAGAGGGTCTTTGTCTCTGATAGGAAGTTGGCCAACATCTTGGGGACAGTGACAGTGACAGGCAATCTCCGAAATGAGAGGTTGACGAGGACGAAGTACATAGGGGTATGGAGGCGATAGTACAAGTGTATGACCACAATGTTAACCGCATGCTGGGTTAATGTCAGAATATACATTACCAAGAAGACAACATACTGTAGTAGACCTCCTGAAGCTCCCTGCTGCTGGAAAACCCCAGAATAACAAACTCTGTCACCAGGGTTCTATTCACCATGTTCATGAGAGCTGCATGTTTTCTGTCTGGAAAAGAAAGACACAAAATACTCAAAGGAAACTCCAATATATGACGGCAGACTAAGAAGTGCAACATTATGTAACAGCAATATAAATTATAATCCCATACTACTGATGGCGCCAATCATTGTTTACTCTTCTATATACAGTAAGTTGATATGCATATAAAAACAGAGGAACGTTGGTGGGAGCTAAGACACCACTTCATCCCCATTTTAGCCTTATTTTATTTATTTTTTAATCATATTTAATGCATTATTTAAAAGATTGTAAAGAGAATTACTAAGACTCAATGGCCTGTGAAACGTTAGGAGATATATAAGTGATGCTTTGTATCATTGTATCATTGTATTGAGTAGCGCTGAAGGAGTGGCTCAGTGAGTCAGACTGAGAACAATCAATTAGGGGAACTATAGGGGTGAGATGGGGATAGATGTGGAATAGAGGTGAGG
The DNA here is from genome assembly GCF_040206685.1 of Ascaphus truei. Classification (NCBI taxonomy): domain Eukaryota; kingdom Metazoa; phylum Chordata; class Amphibia; order Anura; family Ascaphidae; genus Ascaphus; species Ascaphus truei. The sequence continues at coordinate 37,798,245 of NC_134495.1, forward strand.
ATAGAGGGGGAATATAGGTGAGGATAGAGGGGGAATAGAGGTGAGGATAGAGGGGGAATAGAGGTGGGGAAAGAGGTGCGGATTGAGGATATATGTGGGGATAGAGGTGGGGATAGAGGTGAGGATAGAGGTGAGGATAGAGGTGAGGATAGAGGTGAGGATAGAGGTGGGGGATAGAGGTGAGGATAGAGGTGGGGATAGAGGTGGGGGATAGAGGTGAGGATAGAGGGGGATAGAGGGGAGGATAGAGATGGGGATAGAGGGGAGGATAGAGGTGGGGATGGAGCTAGTGAGGATAGAGCTAGTGAGGATAGAGGTTGGGACAGAGGCGGGGATAGAATAATAACAGAAGTAAATGTGAATACAGACTGGCAGAGTGAGCTGAGAATGTAACACACAGCTTGTTCCCTTATTTATTACACATAATATTATAGCCAATTTGTTTAAATCACAGATAAAAAGAAAATTACTAGGGATTGCAGACAGACAGACAGACTGATGTGAGAAAACAAAATATGAAGTAAAAATAAACGCATTGAAACGATTGCTGCAGAAATAATTTATTTCATGTTTTCATGTCACAGAGTTGGGTGCAAAAAGGAAGGAAAACTAAGATACAGAAGAAGATTTTGTCTGATTTCTTGTTATTAAACGTGCAGTTATTAGTACAAAACATCTGATTGGGGAGGTTACATTTCCTGATATGTCCCATTAGCTGCTCCTGTGATCACAGTATCACTACTTTTCTATATCTGACATGTACTGAGAATGGATCCTGTACTTCTCTGGGTTACAGAACTGTGTGAGTCTCAACACATCTGTGTTATGTGGGTCAGTAACTTAGAGTTTTCTAGAAAAGGATAAAACAATAATATGTGTCATTTTATTCCATAAAGGTAAATCTTTACTCCAGCCCTATACTCACACTCACTCATACACAAACTCAAACTCACTCATAATCATACTCACAATTGGACTAATTCAAACTCACACTCACAAACACACACACACACACACACACACACACACACACACACACACACACACACACACACACACACACACACACACACACACACACACACACACACACACACTCACACACTCACAATCATACAGGCTCTGGTGCAAATATGTAACAATCTTAGATTAGTAAACACCTTTTGTCTGTATAAAAATAAAAGTCTGAACTTTTGTAACAGAAACAGGACAATGTTCAGTATTACAGGGAACAAGTCATTCCATTTCCCCCAAATCCATCCCCCACATTACAGAGCATTTTCTCAGGTTTGTGTCTGATGGAAACAATGTTTATTACATTCCCGTTTAATAACAGTGATAGAGAAACTAGAATCCTTGTGTGTACTGAACCTGCACTTCTTATTTAGGCTTTTCATGTGTTGCTGCTGCCCCCTGCTGCCAAAGTGAGGAGGGACAGGACAGTATTTGTCACAGTCCTGTGAGGACTCTTGTCACTGTGTCTCTCGCACAGTAATACAGGGCGGTGTCTTCAGTCCTCAGGTTATTCATTTGTAGATATAACATGTTCTTATTATTGTCTCTGGAGACTGTGAATCGTCCTTTAACTGAATCCTCATAGTATGCGGTGCCCCCGCTGGGGATAATATAGGACACCCACTGTAACCCTCCCCCGGGACTCTGTCTAACCCAGTTCATGCTATAGCTGCTGAATGTGAATCCGGAGGCTGCACAGGACAGTGTGTGAGAGGCTCCGGGCTTTATCTCCACTGGGTCCGACTGGGCAAGTTGGACATCAGACAGAACCCCTGAAAGAGACAAACACCATGACACATAAGGACACTTCTACACACGTGTGACCTCAGGGACATTAATCATTTAAATGACATGTTATCCTGATCTTGTGGGAAATGTCTCCTGGGAAATTTTACCTGTTAAACATGACACTAATAATCCCAGCCTGAGAAAAGTCTCCATATCTGCAGAGTTTGGGGGCAGTGTGGGAGTGTCAGGGGGTGACCGGCTCCTGCAGGGGACAGAGTCACTTCCTCTGCTATATCTGGGACTCGGGGACAGAGACTTTTATACACAGGACATGTGGTTACTTTATTTGCATAGTGTCCTAATTATATATGTATATCTATATATATAAAACCAATGTGCACATCTGTCCTTAATCATATACACATACATAAAGCTCATTACAGGGAAATACATTTAAACCCTGATATTCATGCAGTTCCCTATGTCTTTATAAAGTTGCATACAATTTCGTATCATTTTGCTTGTCAGAGTATTGTTAAGTAACTTTCTACATGGTTACATGGAAAAATAGACATTTACTGTATATATAAAAATATAGGTTAATTGAGATTTGCATTAAATGCATAATTAGAAGATTGGAAAAATTACAACAATCAAACAATATCTTCCGGTGATAAATATTGGGACATAAAACAGCACCAGATTTATTTGTGGGTTAAATGCATATGCTTATTTCCTTACTATGGGGAAAGTGACCAAATGACAGCGATATTTTTAATTGATTAAATGAAGATAACTAAAACCTTTTTCTAAATTAAATCGGACAAATAGAAGTCTTTGTTAAATCATTTTTTATACTTTTAACATTTCCATGGTAAACAAAATCTTAAGGGGATTGAAAAATTATTAGCTAATTTATATTGGTGATACGACTGTTTGTCAGACCTCAGGCACAGGTAACATGTTAGCTTTGTTCTGTGTTTTGTTTGCATAGTAATTATGAAGCTGTCATTAGTCAGAGAAACAGAAGTAACTGATCTGCTGATTCCTGTGTTCCCGATAATAAATCTCACATGCTGTATTAATGTTCACAGGATACAGATAACTGTAGAGGATCTGAGTTCCTGCTCTGCACATAACCACTTCCCCAGAGATCTCTGCTGGGGGATTTCAGGCTCACAGCTTCTTCCTGTTCTGTTTCCTGTGTGTCCCTGATAGACGGGACTTCCATGTGTTTTATCTGTGTGACCTTCACCCCCAGCCCTAAAGGACTTGTATTATTAGTCTGTAATAAGCTGACATGTCAATGACACATCTGGAGACATATCAGAAGGCCCAGAGTTCGCCAGCAGATCATAAAAACGAAACACGAGAAGCAAGATGTTTCCCTTTTTCAGACATGGAGGTCGAGGAGGGCGCAAATACAAAAGGGGGAAGAGGAAACGTGCTGTAAAATTCTCTTTCCAATGGCTAGCGTGGTAGGGTACACCCCAAGGCAGGATGCTGAAGGGCCATCTAGCACCTCAGAACAGGATAAGACCTTGGCTGACCTAGAGGTCAGTCCCAGAGTTGTAAGAGGGCCCAGTGGGAAGAGCCCACCTTAGTTGAGGAGGAATATACGGGACCAGAGTGGTACTACCAATACACCAGAGATGTCACTTTCCTACCTTTATTTAGAGGTAGAAAATGACCTCGTATATCGGGTCGATAGTAGAATTCCTCCTATTACTAAACAGTTGTTAGTCCCACGGACAGTTTGAAATATTGTATTACACCTTGCACATAGCACATAGTCACCCATTGGGGGGCACCTGGGGTGTAAAAGACAAGAGAAAAGGTTATGTGAGGTTATCTTTTGGCCTGGGGTTCTAGCGTAAATTACACTGGCAACACACTTTATTCGAGCTCGGCTAGTCCCACGAATTCGGGTTTACCCGGGTGTATTGAGGTTTGTGACTGTTTTCTGCCCGAGTGCATTGAGTTATTTTCCATGCAGGGATTGAAGCATTTTATTCCCGCTGGCTGCAATACTGCACAGTATATATATATATATATATACTGCATTACAATTCATGAATTTATGCCATCTGGTAGACACGCGAAGCATTGCAGCCTATTAAATCCTAATCATTATCATTTAACAGATCAGCCGCCCGTCAGCCAGGCATGAACCCAGGCTGGGAAGGCAAATGCAACGGGGCTTGTCAGAGGTGAGGAGCGGCGCATTCCAGGTATCTGCCAGGTACATACTGGGTATTTGCTCGAATAAAGTGTGTCGCAGCAGTACAAATGATTGTTTCTCATGCCCAGAATGTCAGAATACTGCCTCGTTGAAAGCATACCGTAGCCCATTGGTACCCCTTACAATGATAGAAGTACTGTTTGATTGGATCGCTATGGATCTAGTAGGACCTCTAATAAAATCTGCTAGAGTACACCAGCATATATTGGTAATATTAGATTATGCCACCTGCTATCCGGAGGCATTTCCCCTACGTAACACTTCTGCCAAAAACATAGCAAAAGAGTTTGTTTAGCCAGGTGGGAAGTCCTAAAGAGATCTTAACTGACATGGGGACCCTGTTTATGTACAACAAAAAAACAAACAAAATGCCCAAAGCTATTTCCAATGTGACAAAAATACACAGTGCAATACCTGTATATTCTCTTGAAAAAGGGTAATTTAGTTTAACCCTTTGGCCAAAGCATCTTAAGCCTGCTGCCACTTTCAAGGCATGACCGTTAGCAGGTCCTAACACTCCCTGAGTTAAAATTCTTATTTACATGTATTATTACAGGAAGAATTACCTGCATTAGATCTGTCATAACTCAGCAAAATGAAACTGACCTGCCAACTTGGAAAGTGGGGAGTGTCACGATGGACACCAACTTCATCCACACATTTATATTTCTGGGTACTTGATTGAACAGAACAAGTTACAAAATAAATTGTGATTTATTTCCTTAATAGACAAACACACAACATTTGCAGAATACACTTAAAACAACACTTACTGGGATAAGGGAACACAATAAATTGGCCTTGGAACGAAATAAATTGTCCTTAGCTTGCAAGCGCCAGAAATGCAGCCTTGGTTTTAAAAGTCCTGTGGTTATGTTGTTATTAACCCCTTCACGCCTGAACCAGTTGCCGCTGTGCTGGAACAAAGTCATTCATCTTTACATCATGGATCAAAATTGAGGAATCACACTGGGGATACCTGGGGAGCCACGGTTATAGACTGCCCAAAGCTATCTTTAACATGTGGATCCAATCCCCTCGTGGGAACAAAAAAAACCACGATTTGCCAAATTACCCACAGTTCATAAGACCGGTCAAAAGGGCTGTCCGGTGGGCAGGGCGCATGGGGTCAGGTTGAAGCCCATGCCACTTAGCATACCTGGGCTACACCCATACCTTGGCACCACTGAGTCTGATTTTTCACCCAGAGATGTCAATAGCCTGTCATCTGGTATACCTCAGAATGCCGGCCGTGTATATATTATGGGTCTCTGGGTCTTTTCATCCCTGACTCTCCTTTTAGACTGAGGGGTGCTAAATCAGCGACCCCTTTGAAGTTCAGCCATGAAAATACCCCCAGCTGATTCACCCATATCACAGCTGGATGTCCAAGTAATTTCTGCTTGGACTTACAAAAAATACCTCCTGCCTTACATTTACAATCTGCAGTTTATACACACTTTATTAAAACAACATGTTCCGTTTGTGTTATAACTGTAATTTTTATATCTATGTGCATGTAGTGGTTCACTGTATTTGCACCCCAAAAATCAGGTTTCTGTGTGCTTTCGTTCTAGAATGAGTATTTCTCATTGAAATGCCGGCTGCTATACCGCCATCATATGTCGGTTAGAGGGTATGGCGAGCAATGCATTTTGTCTTTTAACATGGCAGGCAGGAAATGGCCTGCAAATGGGGGGAGGGGGGGAATGGCTGGGACAGGGCAAACACAGTAATGCATAGCAAATCAGTTTAACCCCTTCCTCCCCACGTCACATGGAGGAGCGAGCTTAAACCTTGGGGTGGGGAGGGGGGGGGACTTCCCTCCCAAAAAAAGCTGAGATCAGCTGCACATAGTTAATAAACACACAAACACCCAACAAGCTCTGAGAAACCCCAAACATTCTTGGGTTTGCTTATTTAATCGCTTTTAGAGCCCAGGGTGAGAAGAGCTTGTGGTTTCTTTCCTTCCTTGTCCGTTCAGTCGAGTACGACTCTCGGCCACTCTATGGATCAGTGTTCTCCATGTCTTCCGGTCTCTCACGGCTTCTTTCAATTCTGCTTTGTCCAGTCCAGTATCTTTCTTGATGGTATCTAGCCAGGGAGTTCTTGGGCGGCCTCTTCCTCTTTTGCCACCGATCATTCCAAGCATGACTTCCTTCTCAAGCAACTTGCTTTGCATGATATGACCAAAGTAGAAGAGCTCTTGCTTCGTGATCTTGGCCTCCAGTGAGATTTTCGGTTTGATCTGTTCCAGAACTGCTTGGTTCGTTATTCTGGATGTCCACGGAATGCGTAGAAGACGTCTTCAGCACCACATTTTAAATGCATCGATCTTTCGCCTGTCTGCCTTTCTCAGAGTCCAGGTTTCGCAGTCATATGTTGCTATCGGGAAAACGATAGCACTGACCAATCTGCATTTGGTTGCCAGGCTGATGTTTTTACTCTTCCAGATGTTGTTCATACTGACCATCGCATTTCTTCCAAGCGTCTCTTGATCTCAGGGGTGCAGTCGCCATCGCGATCAATGGCGTTGTTTAGGCCGCCATTTTGGCTCGTGCTGTGCATGAGGCTCCTAGAAGATCGTGTTTTAATCATGTGGAGGGTTGGCAATAAAAGTACCTCTCTCTTACATTAATCCCGATGGGGGCGTCCGGATCCCTCTTTACTTCTCAACGCTGGGAAATGTTTTTAACCCCTTTGTAACCAGGTGGGTTAAATAATGCAGAGTTTTTGAAACAGGAATTAATCAGAAGTCCCCAATAATGGCAGATAAATAATGCCCCAGATGTCATTGTTTGTCCCAGACCCCTAAATCTATGATCAGGAAATGTATTGCATCACAACCACCCCAGAGTACATCTAGGTTGCCCCAAAAGTGGACAGCCTGATGGGACTCCCCTCTGCAAAGGACCAGCATGCTAAAGGTTAACATTTGCTTGAACTTTGTGGAACATCAGCCCCACCCACTGGAATGTTAATGAGCCAAGAGGACACAAAGAACTTTGTGTTCACAGCTGCATTGAATCTCAACCACCCCAGTGTACATCTGCATTGTCCCTAAGGCGGACAGCCTGATGGGGCTCCCCAAGATCTGCTCCCCTCTGCACAGGACCAGTGTGCTAAGGGTTAACATTTGCTTGTACTTTGTGGTTCTTTGTGTTACTTCCTGGTAAAACATTTGTATTAAATAAAAGTATAGGTTTCTTGTACAGGTTGTCCTCGTTATCCAATGTTTCACTTTACGACGAATGGCATATCCAACGCTTTACAATGCAACCGTAAGGACTGTTTTCCGATGCCGGAATGCGTTATCCGATGCCTGAATGCATTATCCAACGCTCACCGCCACTGATTAACATGGGACTCACTTTACAACGGTTTCACTATCCAACGCTACTTCCAGAACGGATTCTGTTGGATAACCGAGGACTGTCTGTACTAATATAAAACAGTGGTCCCCTCTCCCATCTCTCTCTATAACAGTAATATTTGGTGATGTCTTCAGACTGTTTATCTGTAGATAAGCCGCGCTAATGGAATTATCTGTAGTGATTGTGCATCTTCCTTGGAATGTGGGGGACTCTGTGTTCCTAATCACAGGGCTAATTCTCCCCATTGCAATCCTTTCCCAGGAAGCAGCAGGACCCAGTGCATAAAGTAATCAGTGATTGGGAACCCAGAAGTGTACAGGATAACTTCACACTCTCCCCGGGCTTTTTCATTTCTGAGCCGGGCTGAATAAGTTGGATATTTGACAAGACTCCTGTGAATGGGAAAGTAACACACGTTAGAGATCAGTTCCCAGAATAAAGAAATCAGGTCACTTTCCCCTTGGGTCCCCGTATACCTGGCCTTGAAAAAGCATACCCGCGAAATGCGCGCGTCAGCACCACGTAGTCACGTGCACGGCAGAGCCCCGGTTCACAGACGCTGACTCCACGCGATCAGAGGAAGTCAGCGTGGCTCGGCTGCGGCACACACAAGGGCTCCATACAGACCCAATGGTCTTTAGAGCCAAAACTAGGGAACGATTGATACATCTGGCCACATAAAACGCAGTGATATACTTAAGAGAGCACTATCTTGCTGTCATCCGAGCACCTTATTTATAAGATAGGATTTTACCTCAAACAGCTCACAGTACCTCAACCCAGTAATTTAAATCTGGAGTGCCAGTTTCTAAAGTATATGTTACAGCGCTGCACCAACTAGGCAAAGGCTATATATTGCTTACCAATCCATTGGTCATTAAAGGTGCAGCTCTTAGCTACAACTCCTAGTGTGTTCAACTAGGAGATAAAGCAGTGTCCATACATCCATCAGTAAACCATTTGAGTACTAGTGTTTACCAAGGATCTACATACTTCAGATCCAAGGTTCACACGCTATATATATATATATATATATATATATATATATATATATATATATATATATATATGTAACGGCTGGACCCCCCTTGTCTGACCCACCCAATCTCACATTGGCCCGTGTGGTCTAACCGGTCCCCATTACAAGGTCGTGTGTGGTGGTGCACCTGCAAGTAACAGGACTCCTGAGTCTCCCGCTTGATGGTATTAGGGGATGTCATCAGGACAGGTCGCTGAGGTAGTGGGTACGAGTCCAACTTACTTCACGTACAGCGCCTCCACCTCATCAGGATCTATGCTTCCGCAGGGAGATGGTCCTGGTGAGGAACTCCTTCTCGGTGGTGACCGCCACTGCAGAGTAATCTCACACTCACACAGTGGGGGTTTCTTTGAACAAGGCATCTTTATTATAGACTTGGATATAGCAGACTGCCCTATGCAGCTGCCGGCTCTAGCCGCACATCTTTCCGTGCTGTCCCTTTGCCAGGTACGCCCTCCCGTATTGAAGTGGGATTCCCTTTCTCCTAGGGAGATCGCCACTGTGCCAGGTCCCTGGACACAGTGTGGCATAGACAGACTTGATTGGTCACTCTCATACCGCTAGTTACAGCACTAGGGTCACAAAAGTATTCCTCCAATCCCTTATGCAGGAAGATACATTCTACCAGATGCTTCTCTGCCAACCTTGCAACAACACTGACTGACAGTGTTGTGCCCTTTATACCTCAGGGGGCAGGCGCATCTCTGATGTCACTATCCAGAGACTCAGAGCATACAGCCACTCCCTTCCTTACACAGGGCACCACACCAGGGTGTGAGGGAAAACCTCCATAACTACTGTTGGCAGGCCTATACTTACCAGGACTTACAGCCAACAGGGAAGATGTATGCAGTCATTATTATGCATGGCTACATATATATATATATCTGGTCTAACTGTACGCTTACGCACAACATATCCCAGTTGGCGTCAGCATAGCACACTTGGTGCACACTTACCACAACTGTATATCCATACGACCATATCTCTATCGGACTGCAATATCCAGCAGCACATTGTTAGGTTCTACCAATCCTGCACACTAATAAAGTTTTACTGTGTTTTGAAATATGAAAAGTTTATGAAAAGTTTTTCATTTACTGTGGCACTACATATATGACAACTACTATCGTCCCTCACAACACTTACCTCTAGCCTATCGCTCCATATGAAGGTGGCTAGGGCCAGTGAGTTCACAAACACTGGACTTTACCACCCTATCTGACGCTCCTCTGGAGTACCTAACCCCAAGAGCCTGTTAAACACTTGTCATTATTTAATACTCGTTTTAAACCCCATTGTTTTAACTAATGTTTGAATAAAGAATAGTTTTTAATTGACTCACCATCTCACTTAGGAATAGAGTGCTGCATAGGGGTTCTGTGTGTCTTTAGTATAACTCCCTGTTACTCACCTAAGAGTGAGGAGAGACACAGAAAACAGCAGAAGAGAAACATGTTATCTGCTGTCTGCTGGTTCCAAGCACACCCATCTACATACAGCCCTTATTCCCTCACCTGCTGTCTCTGTAAGTTTCCCCTCAAACCTCTTAGATTGTAAGCTCTTCGGGCCAGGGATTTCCTTTCCCATTGTCTGATTTTGCTCCACTTATTGTATTTTTTAAATTCCCTGTACTGTATTCTTTGTGAAGCGCTGAGTACACTTTTGGCGCTATATAGCTAAAGACATTGTCACGCCTGTATGCCCGCAGACCTGGCAAGACCCCAGAACTGAGGTGGGAAAGGTATTACACCACACACCCACAGCAGTGGGAGCAAGCCCGGAGTGTGGTATAGCTTTGCTGGGCCTGTTTAATGAGTAGTTAGTGATACTTGCAACGTCTTTAGTAGTATGCGTAGGGATAGTCGTGTCCGTGTGCCAATGTCCAAGGGTTCCAGAGGGTACAGTCGTCGGGGTACAAAGCCAGGTCCAAGGGTTTCAGAGAGCAGTGTGGTCGAGAGTGTAGCAAGGTTCAAAGGGGTACAGAGAGCAGAGTAGTCTAGAACAAGCAGGGTCAAAGCCAGGGAAATCCAAAGGTGAAGCACAGGAGCAGGATAGAGCAGGGACACAGAGGGAGCACAGCATAGGTCAGCACACAGGGAAACAGGAACTATGCAGAGCGAGGAAGAAGTGGACAGACAGGGATTATAAAGGAAGGTGCACCAATGACAGAGAGGGGAGGAGCAGAGAGAGAAGTGGGAGAAGATAGGGATAGGTCAGGAAGAAGAGAGGAGGAGACAGAAGGGGTAATCAGGGGAGTAACCGGTAGGAATTGGGAGGAGGAGTCAGGGTCGTGGCAGGGCAGAGAAAAGGAGCGTGTGCGCGGACCCTCTGTAAGTTGAGGGTGCGCACGCACAGGCTGTGAGAGGGAGATGGCCCGCAGGGACCGGGAGGAGGACGTAGAGGGCGGACAGAGCCCGGAGAAGGAGCGCGTGCGCGCGCCCTGCGTGAGCGGAGGGGGCGCGTGCACAGGCCGTGTCACCAGGCGCTCGGAGCGCCGCGCTGCGGGAACCGTGCAGGAGGGGGGCAGAGGAGCGGACGGGACCGCCAGGGATGGCAAGGTATTGTTCGTGGGCGCAGCGAGTGACTGGGAGCGGGGAACACTGGTGCAGGAGCTCGGGGACTGCGCGGGTGCGCGAGGTCTGCGGGGCATGCGCTGAGGAAGTGGGAGAGAGGTAGAAGGAACAGATCAGGAGTGGGACAGGGTAGAAGGTATAACAGGAGATGGGACAGGGGAAGATAAGGAAGGGAAAGGAATCACCTGGATCGTCACAGACATACAATAAAATACAATAACACTCAGGGGAAGCTGTATATGCATTGTTGCTTTACTGGTATTGGAACCGACCACCCTTTTGTTTCAGAGTAACCTGTTAGACCCCGTTTAAGCTGGGTCCATTACTGGGATCCTGGCTGGTCCTATGAAGGTGAAGATTATACCTATGAACTCTTTGGGAACTGTCACTTCCATGCAGGCTGAGATTAATACTTTTGCACATCTAGAAATGATCCGCCAACACCCAGGAACCCTCTTTCTGAGGCCCTCTGTAGTGTGTCACTTTCCCCTCTCTGGGACCTGTTGGATACCACTAGCCATCTTCTTGGATCCTAATTAAACGGCACTCTCCCTATATTAACATAATAAATAAAGGGGGACCTGGTCTGTTTTATTACGTTATGAATATATCCCTATCAACTCTCCCGAGGCTCCTCTCCTTTTATCTTCCAGGAACCTGACTCTCTAGAACTTTCCTCCTATCCTACATACTCATCGTGACATCAGGATCCCTATGACAACACAGGGTGGGCCCAGCAAACACTAACCTGCTAGTAACCCCTTAGTAGGGGGGTTACATAAATATAGCACCAAGTGTAATTATGACGTCAGGTTTCTCTATCACCTCCTCAGACATACATATTTGGTTTGTTTGTATCAAACGTGCATAAATGGACTGCATTTGGGATTGGTGGCGATTACTCGACATTACCCAGAAGTTTGATAATTGGGTTGTGTCTAAAAATAACTCTAATTATATTGAGCAAGTCAACTGAATAAACTTCGATGTATTTTAATCTCTCTCCCCGATTACAGACGGAAGTATAAATTACTTACAGCTGTGATTGCAATTACACAATGAAGCGTCACTTTCATTTATTTCTGTTTATTGATGATTTTATCCCCATATAAAGTGACCGCATTGGGAAAATCAGAAACATCACAAACACCATCTGAGAAATACTATGACTTGTCCTGAGGGAAATAAGACATAACATTATTCCCCCATCACTGAGCAGAGAAATGTAGGATAAACCTGTGTGTTTCCCCTCAGGTCCCATGTCAGTCTCTCCCTCTCAGCAATGTCCCATATGACACATCCCCGTCCCACTGATTTACACATCGCTCTCTGCAGCCTCCCTTTCCTGTGATACATTTGCTGCAGTTTTATCCTCAGTTGGGAGATTTAAATTAACCTAATTAGGAAGGTTTTGCTGCCCTCTAGTGGTGAGAGGGTGTAATTGTTGCTGAGTGATTTAGTATGGAAGGTCTGTGAGATATTGTCACTGTGTCCCTAGCACAGTAATACACGGCGGTGTCTTCCAACTTCAGGCTGTTTATCTGTAGATAAGCCGCGCTAATGGAATTATCTGTAGTGATTGTGCATCTTCCTTGGAATGACGAGGAATAGAATGTCTCCCCATCCTCAGGGTCAATTCTGCCCACCCATTGCAATCCTTTCCCTGGAACCTGCAGGACCCAGTGCATATAGACGCTGGTGATTGGGAACCCAGAAGATTACAGGATAACTTCACGCTCTCCCCGGGCTTTTTCATTTCTGAGCCGGGCTGAACAAGTTGGATATTTGACATGACTCCTGTGAATGGGAAAGTAACACACGTTAGAGATCAGTTCCCACAATAAAGAAGTCGGGACATTTCCCCCCTTGGTCCCTGTCACTCACCTGAGAGTGAGGACAGACACAGAAAACAGCAGAAGAGAAACATGTTATCTGCTGCCCGCTGTGTCCGGGCTCAGGACACAAGTCACAGAGATTACTGTCACATCACAGCCCTGCGGCTCCAGCTTCTCTACCTGACAGATTCCAGACAGGAAGCACAGGCTGAATTTGCATGTTCTGATGAGGCGAATAAAGAGCCTTCAGTCCTTGTAATAATAACTCACATCAGAGATTAAAGAAGAAAACTGCAAGAGGTGACAGGATCAAAACAAGGTGAGAATACATTCATGTCACCTGATACATGTGTTACCCTCTGTTCATTGCTACATACAACACCTGTAATATGTATGTATGTATGTCTTTATTTATATAGCGCCATTAATGTACATAGCGCTGCACAGCAGTAATATACTGTACGTGACAATCATATAAATAACAAATAATATAAATAACACAATGGGGAGAAGTGCTTCAGACATAAAATAAACATTTAGGAAAAGGAGTCCCTGCTCCGAAGAGCTTAAAATCTAATTTGTTGGTAGGAAGTATGTACAAAAGCATTAGGAGGGCGTTCTGGTAAGTGCGTCTGCAAGGGGCCAAGGTTAATGAATGAGGTGTTAATTATCAGCCATGGAGCTAGTCATATGCTTCCTTAACCAAGTGTGTTTTGAGGTGGGTGTTAAATGTGGATAGAGAGGGTGCTAGTCGGATATTGAGGGGAAAGGGCATTCCAGAGGCGTGGGGCAGTCAGTGAAAAAGATTAAAGGCGAGAGACGGCTTTAGATACAAAAAGGGGTAGAGGAAGACATTCTTGGGCAGAACGCTAGAGTCAGGATGGTGTATAGCAAGAAATTAGAGCTGAGCTGTAAGGAGAAGCAGAAGAGTGTAAAGCTTTAAAAGCGAGGAGGAGAATTTAGTGTGTGATATGGGATTTGATAAGAAGCCAGGAGAGGGATTTCAGCAGGGGAGGCGCTGAGACAGATTTTGGAAATAGTAGAGAGATTCTGGCAGCAACGTTTAGGATAGATTGTAGGGGAGACAGGTGAGAGGCAAGAAGGCCAGAGAGCAGGAGGTTACAGTAGTCGAGATGGGAGAGAATGAGGGTCTGTGTCAGAGAATATGTATTAATTTATTAATAATGTGCAATTAGTTAACAAGCTACAGAATTAGTGAAATAAAAACAGTGTGCGACAGGACCAACAAGTTATCACATAATATACTTCTAAATTCTACTTAAGAAGGGGTAATATAAAGTTACCATTAATAGTCATAATTACTAGTACTCAGTACCAGTGCACTATTACTCCAGGTCACCTTGGGGGTATGTACCAAGAGAAGCAATTTGCTCCAAAACAATGGGAACAAATACTCCCCTGAGCGATGTGTCTCTGGCAGATGTGTGAAGCTGTTAATCTTACTTCTTACATGTGACAGGTCTCCTAGGGGCAGAGATTACCCCATTTATTTGGCACAGAGAGAGAGAGGAAATGACCCCAGTTACAGGCACAGATTTTACTCCATCTCATTATAATATTGTGCTGATTCTCTCCTCCCTCAGTCCCCTGTAACCAGTCTCATAAACACTCGCTGGGGCAAGTGGGGCATTAGAGCAACGCACATTCATACATTGACCTAAAGTGAAGTAGAGTCACAATGATACAATGTGCACCTATTTTCAGAACAATATTGGAGTTTGGGACATTAGACTCTGGAGACGATATTAGTACATCATTTCAGTGGAGCAGAAATCTCCCCCAGCACTGGGAAGCAGTATCACAGAATATTTAATACATGTTTTTTCTATAGGTTTGTGCATCAGTTTTGCAGCCTGGAATCTCTCACACATCCCAACGTGTTTTGTAGACAGTTGCTGCCCTCTGGTGGTGAGAAGGATTCCTCACTGAGGGTGGATGTTTCTGTATGGAAGGTCTGTGAGATATTGTCACTGTGATTCTCTCGCACAGTAATACATGGCGGTGTCTTCTGTTTCATGCTGTTTATTTGTAGATAAGCCGTGCTTATGGAATTATCTGTAGTAATTTTGGATCTCCCTTGGGCCTTGCCCCCGCTGCCTACTACAGCGCCCGCTGTGGCGGACGCTGCACGGACGAGAGCCCTCCCCTCAATGGCGCCGGGCCCGCTGCGAGGGGGGGCCGCAGCGCTCGGGCGAGAGCTGCTCCTGCTCTCAATAGAATTGAGAGCAGGACTCGCGTCGAGCGATAAGGCACGCCCCCCGGCGGTTCAGCCAATGAGGGCAAACCTGCCGGGTGACGTCATGGCCGCGCCCCCGTCACTCCCCCGCCACGCCCCCCGTCTCTCCTCCTGCAGTGAGCTGCAGACCGGGGAATCGGCTGAACGCGCTGCCAATCTCGCGGTCGCGCGTTACAGCGGAGTTACCGGGGCCTTAGCCTTGGAATGAGGACGAGTAGCGTGTATCTGCATCTGAAGGGTTTATGGCTCCCACCCATTGCAATCCTTTCCCAGGAACCTGTAGAATCCAGCTAACCCAATAGCGGGTGAATGTGTATCCCGAAGTCTTGCAGGATAATGTCACACTGTCCCCGGGCTTTTTTATTTCTGCGCTGGGCTGAACAAGTTCAATATCAGACTTGACCCCTGAAAATAACACAATAGAAATGATTGATCCCCAAAGGACACAAGCAGCAGATATTATTATCCCACCTCTGGGCCTCTCACTCACCTGGGAAGGAGGACAGGCACAGAAGGAAACAGAAGAGAAGCATGTTATCTATTATCTGCTATCTGCTGGGACTGAGTTTAGCACAAACCCTGTTCAGTCTGAGATCACCTTCCTGGGGCTCCAGCTTATCAACCCTGACAGATCCCAGACAGGAGGCACAGCCTGAATTTGCATGTGCTCATCAGGGGTATAAAGAGCATTCAGATCTGTAAGAAACATATTAATAACAGAGGGGGGAGAACAAAAACATTTCCAGGAGGTGTGGGGATGAGGAACATTTCTGCACAGTTTAATGTCACACAGATATGTATTTGTTTTATTGTGAGGACAGAAGCATCAAACATATAAGAGTTTATTATATAGATTATCCCACTGTCTTAATATTTCGTACTAATTGTCTTGTTTACCTCTTGTTTATTCATGCATTTTATCCCCAGCATAAAACAAGACAAAAAAAACTTCATTTTAATATTTAATTCTGCTTTGTTTATTATCTGTTATTTCCTGATCAATGTCATATTAACACTAATTCAACATCGTCCTTGTTCAACATCTTGTTAATCACTGTCTTGGTGTTGGAAAAATAACCTTCCATGCAACAATGCTATAATACTGTATGTGTGTGTCTTTCAGAGGACAATATGGAGTTGTAATAATGACACACAATATACTAAGTGATCACAAAACAGCAGAAACACCCACATCATATTTAAGGGTAAAAGGGGACGATAGACAGCACTCTGATAATGTTAAATTAATGCAATTGCAGGGTGCACGGAACTAAAGGGGACCCTTATTCCCCTGTATAGTACTAAAAAATCTACGTAAGTACCAGCACTCACTGTCTAATAGCTAAATGATGAAAAAAGTTGTAATGCAGAATAAACATTTAATAATAAAACAAACCAGAAATAAATCAAATGTGTTTGCAGAAACCAGTATCACAAATGGGCATGTATTAGTGAGTATGTGTTTGAGGTGTTGGTATTGTAGTAATGTATAATGGGAATGGAATAAACACATCGCAATAACAGGAGAGCAGAGACTAAAAGAGTTTGGGGGAAATTTAATGTCAAGATATTGAACGTTTATTTG
Organism: Ascaphus truei; assembly: GCF_040206685.1. NCBI lineage: Eukaryota > Metazoa > Chordata > Amphibia > Anura > Ascaphidae > Ascaphus > Ascaphus truei. The sequence continues at coordinate 37,814,896 of NC_134495.1, forward strand.
TTTTTCTACTTCATGGAAAGTCCCTGGATGTAAAAACACTGTGGGGGTCATGCACTAAGCTCCGATAAGTCACTTTTAGAGCGCAAAGTGCTCTTAGAACGTGATGTTGTGCTCAACCCGATGCTCTAAGCAACGCAAACAGGCACTTTGCGCTCTAAAACTGACTTTTTTCCGGAATTTTTTCTAAGTCCAACTTTGCACGTTCAGAACCCTGTTTGTGTTAAATTCTGCCCTTAAGGGGGATGCACTAAGCAACGCAACCTTAGCGTACGCGAAAGTTGCGTTTATCAGAACACGTCAGGTCAGAGTAGACGCAAAAAAAGCTGGACTTAAGAAAAAATTATTGCTTTTCATTTTTGCATGCGCAAAACCCATACAACAGGCCAGAGGGTGTCCCAGGCTGACCCCGCGGGTGTCCCCGAGGGAGCGCGGGGGTCCCTGTGGGAGTCCGGGGGTCCCCGCGGGCCTGCGTTACCAATGTGGCACCTCCAAAAATAATAAACAATATTTATAACTAAATACACCCCGCAAACACATACTATACAGAAATGGGCAAAATTACTATTATCCACATATGGATAATAATGCATTTGCCCATTTTAAATACATATAAATTACAATAAATACAGTAAAAACATATTACACTTACCTTTTACAGGCACCCACGATGAAAGCCGTCTTGTGGTCTCTGCGGGTCACCGTGGGCCACAATTGAGTCCCCACGGTAGGCCCGCGGATGTCTGGGGGTCCCGGGTCAGACTCACAGGTGTCTGAGGGGCCTCGGGTGGTTCCCACGGGGGTCTGGCGACCCATGGGTGGTCCCTACGGGTCCGTGGTGCCCCCACAGATGTGTGGCCACCGGTTCTTCCCCGCATGTGTCCCCCGTGGACCACACAGCCTGGTACCCGTGAGAAGCCTGAGGATACCTCAGGTGGTCTCCAGAGGTTTCTCGCAGACCAAAGGAACAAACCCTGTATGTAAAAAAAATAAACCGGACCCATACATTCAATACATCAATTCCCCCCCTCCCCCAACACATACATTACAATAATGTGCAAAATAACTATTATCCAGATATGTATAATAATAGATTATTTGCCCATTATGAAACACATAAAACATGCATAAATCAAAACATGAATTTTTAATCTTAAAATCACCACATTGCATGTTACAATAAATCCAGCATCGATTGTAAATATAAACCAACAAACCAGCAGCTACACAAATGTATATGAAATGTCACACAATTGCATTGAGTGTGTACATGATGCAATTAATCTGTGCATCATGTAACACTATGCAAAATATATGTAACAATAAAATTCACTATGAACAATGCCCCTAACCACCAATGCCACCATGCAAATCAAATAGAAACATACAACATCAATACAATTAGCATCAATCAATTAATCCATTTCCTCAAACAATTACAATACAATACAAATCAATTATACAATTCCCTATTCAATTCCTAAAGCCAAACCATTGCCAAAAGAATTCTAATTTAAAGTAACCACCACCATTCTAATCTAACTACCATAAAGAAGTCATTACAAATAACCTGTAACTAAATACAAATTACATTATTCACAACAATGACAAAATAAAGCTGATAAATACGTTAGCCATACATGAAAAGAACATAAACATTAGCAAAACAATCAATTATTATCCCTGTATGTCTATCCATATAGATAGATAAACATAACATACAGGGGCAATAATCGAGCATAAAATACAATGCATTTACATACAAAAGTCACATAGAATACACCCATTCAGTGTCCGTGAATGTATGTATATACTTAGGTACATAGATACATTCAGGGGCATTAAATGGGACTGAAAAAATAAAAGACATGAATCAAAAATCAAAAAAACCTGTAAAGTAAAAATAATAAACTTTTCTTTTGTTTACTTACCATTAGATGCCCACTCACCGAAATCCAGGCAACCCGGAAGCACTGTAACCAATCCACAGGTAGTCATGGCTGAGTTTCAATTGCCTTTAAGAGGACGTCATCAAAACAAAGATAGCCGGCGACACATGGTACGGTAGCCAATCAGAGCGTGGGAACTCCATCCCAACTCTGATTGGCTCAAGTAGACCATGTGACAGAGGCTTCACGAATTTAGCCCAACTTGAAAAAGTTCCATTTATGACAACCCTCTATTGTCTGTCCTTTAACTAGTTTTCAATCCAGGTGCATATATTCCATATAGTCCAATTTTCTTTATTTTGTACACCAACCTCTTGTGTGAAACCGTATCAAAAGCCTTTGCAAAATCTTAGTAGACCACATCAACTGCATTACCCTGGTCTAAATTCCTACTTACCTCCTCAAAGAAACAAATAAGGTTAGTTTGGCAAGATCTATCCTTCATAAATCCATGCTGACTATTACTAATAATTTTGTTTTCCATTAGGTATTCCTGAATATTATCCCGTATTAAACCTTCAATTAGTTTCCCTACTATTGAAGTCAGGCTTACAGGTCTGTAATTTCCCGGTTGTGATCTAGCTCCCTTTTTAAATATAGGCACCACATCTGCTTTACGCCAATCTTGTGGTACTGAGCCTGTGGAAATTGGAGTCCTTGAATATTAAATATAATGGTTTTGCTATTACTGAGCTTAACTCCTTGAGAACTCTTGGATGTATGCCATCGGGCCAGGTGCCTTATTTACTTTAATTTTTTCAAGTCGCTTATGCACTTCTTCCTCAGTTAACCAATTGTTCATTAATATGGAGGTTGTGGCTTCCTCCTGCGGCACTACTATTGAACTTGATTCTTCCCTGATAAACACAGAGGCAAAGAATTTGTTTAATACTTCAGCTTTTTCCTTATCTCCAATAATCTGCCTACCCATCTCACACTGAAAGGGTCCTATATTTTCTTTTCTCATTTTTTTGTTATTAAGGTACTTAAAGAACTTTTTAGGGTTGACCTTACTTTCTATTGCAATCCTTTTTTCATTATCCATTTTTTGCTAATTTGATTGCCCTTTTGCAATTTTTGTTTCATTCCTTATAATTCTGATACAATGGTGCTTATGCAGAGAGGAACGTTAAAAAAAGTTTAAAATGGCTGTAAAATAGCCACAGATTTGCCGTTAGTGAAGGTGTTATGCAGAGAACGTCGTTAACTCATTTCGGCAAAAAACTGCTAATTGCCAACTTTTCCTGGCTATTTGAAACTCGCCATACTAATGCACATATTGGCGTGTTCCAGCGATTCGGAGCTTCTGGAATACCACGCTATATTAGCATGGCGAGTTTCAGGTTCTCGCCACGAGTTTGGCGAGTTTTACAGCTCTGAAAATTTTTCAGGGCACTTTTAAAAATCGCGCCATTTTCTCCCGAGTTTAAGGATTTCTGGCTAGTTTTTTCGCCAGAAGATGGCGCTATTTACTTATCTATGCTCTCTGCACGAGCCCCAATGTCTCTGTCCCTTCTGACTTAAAGAATCTAAATGCCTGCCTCTTTTTTTCAATTTCCTCCCCTACCTGTTTATTTAGCCACATTGGTTTTGACTTATTTCTTTTATACTTATTACCCAAGGGTATACACTGATAAGTGTGCTTTTCTAACAATGTCTTAAAGACTGCCCATTTATCTTCAACATTTTTCCCTGCAAAAACATCATCCAAGTGTATTACTTGTAGATGAGACCTCAGTTTATTAAAATCTGACTTTCTAAAGTTTAAGGTCTTTGTTGAACCCTAGTAATCTGTTTTTTTGATAATTTATTTAAAAAGAGACCATGTTATGATCACTGTTAACAAATATTCAAGTCCTGGAACATTTCGATATTACTTCTACATTGTTTGATATGACCAAATCCAGAACTGCCCCTCTCCTGGTTGATCCCTCATTAATTTGGGTCATATAGTTGTCTTTAAGCACCCCCAAAAACCTGTTTCCTTTTGTTGTAACGCTAATCTCATTGCCCCAGTCTATGTCTGGATCATTAAAATCCCCCATTATGCAAACATGACCCAGTTTTGATGCCTTCTCCATTTGCAAAAGTATTTTAGCTTCCTCAATCTCACAGATATTTGGTGGTTTATAGCATATTCCCACAAATATTTTCTTTATACTTTTACCTCCACTGCTAATTTCTATCCACAAAGTCTCTACATTTTCATCATTCCCTTCATAGACATCATCCCTTATAATAGGTTTTAGATCTGGTTTAACATATAGACATACTCCACCTCCCCTTCTATTTGTTCGATCCTTCCGAAAAAGAGAATACCCCTCTAAATTAACTGTCCAGTCATGAGTTTCATCCCACCATGTTTCAGTAATGCCTATGATATCATACTGCTCCCTTGTAGCTATTAATTCAAGCTCCCCCATTTTATCTGGACAGTGTGGAGGAACCAGGCGCTTACCTTTAGTGACAGAATTTCAGAGAAGCGATGAAACCAATAATTGTGGTTAATTCCTATTGGTGTGTGGTTATTCTTGCGATCCCTTCTGCTTCTACCCCTGATAAAGGGATGATCCAAAGCCCTTAGGTAAACGTAGAGACAAAACAGAGTAGGGGGAGCGAGGGATGAGTAAAAGCACAGATAGAACAGATATGGACGAGCAATATACCATAGTTTGTATACCACATCTTAAACCCAGTGGGGGGGGGGGAGGGGTTGGGATGGTGAAAAGATAATCAAAAGTTGTAAGCTATATAGTAAATGCTTACACGGCCTTGTGCAAACACAATCCCAAGTTGGTATCTTTGTGGTAGATGGTACCCCTTCTGCAATTAGGTGCAGGGGGGGTCTTGATAATTCACAATATCAATAAATACTCACACGGCCCAGTGTGAGTAAAGGCGCAGGGCAGATGTCTTTAAGGTATACACCTATGTCCCCCGTCAGAGGTATTCCCAGGGGTGCTGCGCACACTCCTGCTGGCAGGCAGGGAGTTCAATGCGGGTCTCTTTCCTAGTTCTCCCGTTCTGGGTTCCTTCCCCTCCCCGTTTCAGTAAGGGGCGTGGGTGAGGCAAAATAATATAATGGGATCAATAGTGCTCTTAAAAACATCAAAGTTTATTACACATAAAATAGGATCCACAAAAATGCACTCACATAGTTTAACAATATTCTGGTGCGCTCCCGTGGCTGTGGTTAGCAGTGGTCCCGGCCGCTCTCTACTCCGCGTCCGGAGTCGGAATAGGTGGCTGTTCCTGGCGCGGCTGTGACTGCAGACTGACTCCCTCAGCTATTGAAGCCCCAGTGTTCCAAAATTGATCACCGAATTAGAGCAACGCGTTTCGCCGATTGGACGGCTTCCTCAGGCTCATTCAATGACGTAGAGAGGGTCAGATGAGCTTATATAGACCCTCAATTTGCTAATTAATTAACTAGCGTGAAGTGTTTGTTGCCAGTGCTTGTAATCAGTGCATTGGACAGGAAAGAGGGGATAAAAAACAAGCATTAGTAATGTTGCCCAATCGAATTTTATACAGAGTCTTAATGGGGCTCTAATGGTTGTAGACAAGCTCATAAAAATGCAGGGATATCTAGATCTGCATTCAGGCCGTGTGGTGTTAGAGTTTAAGTTGATAGATCCAGAACGTTTCTCTCTGTCTTAAACGCCTGAGTCTATCACCACCTCGCAAATTTTCAGCTACCAGTTCTATTCCCCTATAATGCAGGCCCGATGGGTCCCCCCCATGGGCCAAACTGAAGTGGACTGGTACGCTGTGGTTTGTAAGGCCTCTCCTGATGTTGCTTATGTGTTCCAGTATGCGGACCCTGAGACTTCTTGTGGTCCGGCCCACATACTGGAGTCCACACGGGCATTCGAGAAGGTACACCACAAAGGAGGTCCTACAATTTATAAAATGTTTGGTTTTAAAAACCTCCTTCGTGACTTTGGAACTAAAATTCGATGTTTCTTTCTCCGCATGTTTGCAGGCTTTGCAATCAAAGCATTTAAAAAAACCTACGGGTTTCGGTAGCCAACATTCTGTCTGAATTTGTTCCTCCTTTCTGAATGTGCTGGGCACTAGTTGGTTCTTAATGTTATTAGCTCTCTTAAAAATGACTCTAGGTGTCTCCGGTAAGTATTCTCCTAAGACTATGTCTTTGTGTAAAACATGCCAGTGTCTTTTAAGAATCTTTTTAATGTTCTTGGCTTCATTATTGTACCTGGTGACAAAGGGCACTACAAAATCCATGTTGTCTTTCTTTTGCTTAGGTACCAGCAGTTGTTCATTACTAAGTTGTGACGCTCTGGATAGAGCGTTTTCAATAATCTCTGGCCTGTAGTGTCTCTCCTCAAACCTGGTTTTCAGAATACTGGCCTGCTCTTTGAATATCTCCATGTCGGAGCAATTCCGTCTAATGCGTCGGAATTGCCCATAGGGTATATTATTAAGCCATTTCTGATGATGACAACTGCTGTTTAGGAGAAAATTACTAGCATCAACCTCCTTGAAATAAGTTTTTGTTTTGATGTGGTTATCCTCTATGTATATTGTTAAATCAAGGAAGTTGATGCTATCAGGACTCCTCTCAGATGTGAAGACAAGGTTGACCTCGTTATTATTTATGTGGTTCAAGAAGAGGTCTAGGTCTTCATTGTTTCACTCCCAGATGATGAGCACATCGTCAATATATCTCTTCCACGGGACCAGATTTGCTCCAAAAGGGTTGCCGGCCCAGATGTTCTTATCCTCCCAGTATGACATAAAAATATTGGCATAGCTAGGAGCAAATCTGGTCCCCATTGCGGTGCCGCATTTCTGTAAAAACATGTGCCCATCAAACCAGAACAGGTTGTGTGTTAGGATAAATCTTATTCCGTCTATTAAAAATCTTTTCTGGTCTTGGGGGATTGTGTGGTCATTTTCAAGTGCAGATGCTACCGCTGCGCATCCATCTGTGTGCCTTATTGAGGTATACAGGGATGTGACATCGCAGGTTACTAGCCTATAATTATCCTGCCACTGAACTGAGGACAAAACATTCAGAACCTGCAGTGTATCTCTTAGGTATGATTTCGCACTAGTGGCATATTTTTGCAGATAAAGGTCAACGTATTCTGAAAAGTTCTGCGTGAGGGACCCTATGCCCGAGATGATTGGTCTCCCGGGTGGTTTCTGTCTGTTTTTATGAATCTTGGGCAAGAAGTAGAAAACCGGTCTGATTGGATCGGTCTTTAGTAAGTTACCAAACTCCTTCTCGCCCAAGATTCCTAAGTCCTTGGCTGCACGCAGCATAGATGCTAATTCTTCTTTGTAGACGGTCGAGGGGTCATGGACCAGCTTCTCGTATGTAGTTACATCGCTAAGGATGCGCTGCGACTCTGTGTAGTAGTAACTAGTGTCCATTACGACTACTCCCCCTCCCTTATCTGCAGGTTTTATTGTGACACTTGTGTCATCAGTCAGGGTTTTTAATGCCTGTCTCTCCTCACGGGTCATATTGCCCCATTGTCTGGTTTCCTTTTTGGCCAGTTTTTCGAAGTCATCCATAATTAATTTATTGAAGACCTCTAGATACTGGCCTTTACAGTGACTTGGGTAAAAGCTCGATTTGTTTCTTAGATTCGTATGTATAAAATTGTCTTGATCAGGTTGGCTGTCTAAATTGGTAACAATTGTTGATATTGCTTGGCCTCTGACCGGATCTAAATTGCTTTTGCTCAGAAAAAATCTTCTCACGGTTAACTGGCGTAGATATTTATGCGCATCGATAAAAAGGTCGAAACCACTCGGGCCTCTGGAGGGCGCGAAGTTCAAACCTTTGGCCAAAACTCTTGTCTGAGTGGCGTCCAAAGTCTTGGAACTCAAGTTAAAAACACTGCTTAATGGGCTGGTCTTTTCCCTAACTTTCCTTCTTCCCCTTTTCCCTCTCTTTCTCTTTTCTTTCCCCTCCCCTCTGATGTCCCTGGTACCCCAGGGTCGTCCAGGCACGAGAACCTGTTCTGTATTTCTACAGGTGTCTGGGGGGCCTGTTCTAAAAAAGAGACTCCTGTTTTGGTTCTATCAGTTCTTTCCCAAATGGGGCTTCTATGTGTGAAGTGTTCATCTCTTCTCTCTCTTGGCTCTCTTCTCCCCCTATGATCTTCAAATCTTTCCCTAGATCTTTCCTCCCTCGATCTTCTAGGTGATCTTTCCCTCCAGGGGGAGCGTTCCCGTCTAGGGGAGCGCTCTCGTCTGGGTGAATATTCTCGTCTGCCCCGCCAGGCCTCCCTAGGGTGCCTAGGCTCCCTATTTTGGTGTGGTTGGTCATAGCTTTGTCTGTAATAATAATCTGTGTGTCTCCTCTCTGGCTCCCTTCTGTGGTCCCTCTCAGGTCGTGTGTACTCTCCCCTTTTGTGGCTTAAGTTGGAATGTAGGGTTTTGTTATTTTGATAATGAGATTTTGGTCTCCAACTCTTTCCCCACCTCCTTGGCCTCAAGATTCTTAGGGGCTGCAGTATTCTGGTTACTGATTGGGCTTTTCTTAGTTGGATGGACTATTGTTAGTTTATCCCTCCCTGCCATTGAGCTGCTTCTGTCTCTTTTCTTTTGTTCTCTAGTTACAGACTTGTCCCATTTTCTTTGCTTCCCTTCTCGATAATCCTCCTCGTCCCTTAATTTTTTTTTATTTTTATTGATGAGTATGTTTCTCTCTAAGGTGTCCAACTCTTCAGATAATTTTTTGTTTAATGTGTTAAAAGATGTGATAAAGCTCTGTGAAATAACAACACAAGTCTGAGGTTATATTTTGCAGAATGACAAATAAGTTTATTGCTTGTGCGGTGCACACGCAGAGGAGAGTTTCAAAATAAAACCCTCCCAAAGACATGTTGCATACAGGCATTATTTATACACAAAATACTAAACCCACACCCCCTCTACAAGGTTGCGTGTCGTCACTACGTATGCGTAAAAGGTAAACAAATTATGCACACGAATACATTGAGTTGATGACATTATGGGATGTCTAAATGAGATGATTCAGCAATAATACTTTATTAAGCTGGTGACCTTTTCTCTACATACAGAAACCATCCCTATCAGTCTGGCCTTTTTCATAACATTGGCACTTTGCTCAAGGTTTTTCAAGGTTTTTGGCTTAGCTGAACCGCTCAATATCAATTGGAACTTCAGAAGAAAAAAATGTATTTTAAACTAACGTTCATTCCACTTTCATACAGACAATAGACAATATCAGGCATCTAAGATGGATGCTGACTCAAAATGGTTGCTTAGATCCCCGTGCTGTTATGTCAGACCCTCCCCTTACGTCAAATTCTCACTTTGTCACTCCCTCCTTTTTATTCTTAAAACATAGCTTTTGAGAATTAAGTTAATGATGATAGTCCAGGGATAACTCAGAGGACAAGGGCGCGTGCCCTTCACTGTCATAGTCTCGTAAGGCGCTGCGGCCAATATGTCTTTTGATGAATTGAATAACTGTGATCGGCATCTTCTTTCTTCAAGGTACTGCTGTTTTCTGGCATCTGTAAAGAGTGGCATCCGAATGGGGGAGGGGGTCGCACACCTGTGGATCATACCTTTGCAACACGTGACACACACATATATGACAACAAGTAACACTCCCAAACACATCAAAACATTCAAAAGTTTTTGCTCCAAGTGATCTAAGCCATTCACCTAACCCCAAGGGTGATAATTTGTCACTTCCCTTTGTAAACCTCTTTTGAATCTCTTGTATTTCATCTAGTTCATGCTGCACATTGCTACACTGATCTGGAATAAAAACACAACATTGTTCCTCAATTAGGACACATACCCCTCCTTTTGAAGCTAAAACATAGTCTAAAGCAATTCTGTTTTGTAAGGCCATAAGCCTAATCTGAACCTGTTCTTGGTTTAATGATAAAATTAAAACTGCAAAATTAAGGCCACATCCTTCCTATAAATTGTTATCTGACTAAACATACATTTTTACACAGGTTTCATTAGTTGGTGGAGACACTTCATCCATAAATTGATTCTTGTTCCTAGTGTCTGATACACCCTTTAAAGAGGTTCCCTTAAAAAATTGGAAAAATACAGAAATTATACACATAATACTAAAAACCTTATTTTATGCAAGCAACCTTTCTTTGGATATGCAGTTGCTAGAAAAAAGAAATTGCATCTATCTCTATCATCATATATTTTCAGAATCATCACAACATTCTATTACTGAGAATTGAGGGGGTTTGGTATCTGTGGAAGCTAAATGCATGATCCTCACCCTGCACGCATTGCATACATCATTCACTCACAATATCAGAACAGACGATGTCTGCGATGGGTCAACATGGCTGACTTATGATCCTTTCCTTGTGGCTGACACACGCCCCTGGGTGACCCCCTCCTTTCGGTGGAGGTGCAACACACTTCTGGATCAAAGTTTTGCTGCACATGACACATACATAGAGAGTGAAGAGTACTGCCAAAACACATACAAGAGCTTTCACAAGCCACGCTTCCAGGAAACCAATCCTCCCATCAAGGCTCAATTCTACATACACCTTAAATTTCTAACTTAACACACTCTAAAGAATAAAAATATTGAGTCTCTGAAAAAATGAAATGTTCTGATAAAACCTGGCCTTAGCCTGGTGTCTTATTTTCCTCGTTGGTTAACGGTTAGAGTTTTGACTCGGCAAGACGTTAACTTGATGCGGCTGTGCTTTAGGTGACTTTGGTCTTTGGTGGCGCTGGAACATTTGGTGGAGCTGGAACGAGCTTTACTGTACTTTGGATCCAGGAAAATGACTCTGCCGCTTTAATTGCTGTATTGGTGATTACTTTAGGCCTTTTCACCTGGGATGAAGAGCATGCTTGCGCAGGAAATATGTGACTATTAACCCCATCTCGAGTAGGTGCACTTTCAACGTTGCCTAGAGAGACTCAAAAAATGTATTAGTTGCATACAACTTATTGTTTTATTACCAATAACATGGTCCTTAATTCGTTCCTTTGGACTGCTGCTAGTCACAAGTCATCCCATATGTGTCTCATAGGGAGATAATTTATACCTAGGACTAAATTCTTGTATCAATGTGTTTACTTCTGTCTTAGCATCCACATATAGACAGAGGTATTCCCTATTAATGTTCCTCAAATTAAAACTAAGTAGCCACTGTGAACCTGACTTTGATACAATCTAAGTTCCTGAAACTTTAGGGCCTCATCCCTTGCTAACCACTTGTTTCCATAATTAATTCTATCCTGTCTGCAGGCCATATCCCTAAGACCTGGGAAACTACCAGAGTTTGTCCCAATCTTCAAAAGTGGGGACAAAAAACACTGTCTCAAACTACAGGCCAATATCCCTTTTCCCAATACTATTCACTGTTATGGAAAAATATTCCCTCCCAATTAAACAATTATTTTACCCATATAAATTTCCCTAGCCACTCCCTATCTGGCTTTTACCCCAAACACTCCACTGTAACGATTCTGTTAAAATTTTTTTGAAATGCCTTGTATATAATGCATACCTTATTCACTTATGTAACTGCTTTTGCAACTATGTATCCCCTGTATTTAACCCTATACACACGACACACCCACAAATGAGAGGTGCTCCCAAATTCACCACTTCCTGGTAAACCCATTCTAGATTACACAGCAATTTTGACAATAACCACTGCTTACGGACACCTTTGGAAAAAATAAATGGTTAATTCGTTATAACATACATCACATTCAGTTAATAGACAAATGATTTTGTATAAGACTTCACACTAATGTCTTGCTTTACATAATCTCTTTGCACAGTGCTGAGCACATGGTCAGCTTTATAATTTTAAAGACACTCTGCATATTCATCTGACTAAAGAAAAAATATTTTCTATAAGACTTATTTCCGGGCAAAGAGCCATTTTGTTTCTGGGCGTTTCGCCAATTGACCCTGAAAAGATAAGATAACGACACACCACGGCTTCTTCCTTAAAAATAATAATTATTGGATTGGAACCTTTGCTTAAAGTTTAAATACATGGAGCTTTATCCAGAGCCCTAAGAACTACATTTTTTATGGCCTCTCAAAAATTAACCCACAGGCTTTTATATAGCTGAGGTTTATATAACTTCTTAACACACAAATACCTCCACACGCTCATGCTATTTCCCTACACTCAGTTCTTTTTAATGCCTTCTGTTTTGAACTTTCATAGTTTCACTGACTTCATTCACTACAAATTTATGCTATCCTGTTGCAATTCTGTCCTTTCTCAAGCTACACACACCTATTTCTCTCCATTAATCAACACTCACAAGTCTAACCCACACTAACTCTTCCTTCATCTCACCTCAGGACTTTTCTGACTATTTTAAGCAAGAGGTTGAATCCATACACCAGAACATTCCCTCTGTTTCCTCCTATCCTACTTCTGCTTCCTACTCTCTTCCTGCTTTCCTTGACTCTTTTTCCACTGTATCAGAAGAGAATGTCACCATCACTGTTGATCTCCTTTCTCCCTCTAATCTGCTACATTTCCATTCTCCTTCAAACATGTAATAGTTATACCATGACTCAAAAATAGCAAGCTTGACCTGACCTGCCTTTCTAACTACTGAACTTGTCTTGTATTCTCCTGCTTGCTCCATTTTCTCACACCCATTCTCTCCTTAACCCTCTACAATCTGACTTCTGCACTGCTCCCTCCACAGAGACAATTCTAACTAAAATAACCGATGACCTATATGCTGCCCACGACAGAGGTCATTACACTCTGCTCCTATTACTCCCTGCAGCATTTGACTCTGTGGACCACACTTTTCTCTTTTCTCTGTATACACTCTCTCTAGGTGACCTAATAACATCTCTTAGGTTTAAATATCACCACTATGCTGACAACACCCTCATTTACTTTTCAACCCCTGACCTTACACCTGCCATACAAACCTAAGTTTCTGAATGTCCCTCTGTTATCTCATCCTGGAAGGCCCTCTTTCGCCTTAAATTTAACATGGCAAAAACAGAGTTCCTCATACTTCCTCCCAAACCTGACCCTATTATCTAGTTTCACATTACTCTTGAATCTTCCATGCAGTAGCTCTAAGCACGCTGCTTAGGGATCACTCCCAACTTCTCTCTCATATTCTACTCTTTCATTCAAAACATTTCTATAACTGTCGCTTTTTCCTCCACAATATCACAAAGATACACCTGTTCCTCTGTTGCTCAACTATTAAAACTCTGATTCAGACCCTCATTCTCTCCCCTCTTGCTAACTGTAATTCCCTGCTATCCCAGCTTCCTGACTTTCACCTGTCTTCCCTACTATCTCTCCCAAACGCTGCTGCCAGAATCACTCTACTCTTTAAACTCTGATTCTGCATTTCCCCTCCTGAAATTCCTCTCCTGGCTTCTAATCAAAGCCTACTGCTTCTGTACGCTCTCCCTACCTACCAATTAGATTGTAAGCTCCTCAGAGCAGTGACTTCTCTTTGCTCAACTTTTACTTTTATGTCTGGATCACTTATTCCATGACCTCTTACCTTTACCCTTTGCTACCTATATGATTACGACGTGCACCACTCCTGTGAAGCGCTGTGCATATTAATGGCGTTATATACATGAAAACATACAATACAATATATACTTCAAACAATGCTTATGAGCTTTTACCCACATTTTTAAACACAAAATATTCCCAAACATCTTAATCCTCTAGAAATAAAATTGAAATGTGTTTTTACTCGTTAAACACAATACAGAACACACACAATACAAAAAACTTCTCTCACACACAGCCACACAACATCACAAAAATAACAAACAAAAAAAGAAAGACATTTCTCCCCTATTACCCAACAATTTCACCCTGCAACTATTAATAAAAGTTCTCTTCTCTTTCTTTATTCTCATAAATAACCTGACTTTAAAACTACTCTGATGCTCCGGAGCTTTCTGAGTTAAACTTTCGTATCTTAGCACATTCCTCGCGCTGGAGAAAAAAAGTGGGGGCACGCTCTGTGCTGCTGCGATTTTGATTCTCTTTCTTGCAGACATTTGAGCAAAAAATATTCCTGTTTTCGTACGTACTTGCAAGTTTTTGGATGGTGATTTGTGCACACGTGATACTTAGCATGGTTTATCTTTCACACAGGTAATCATTCAGGAAAAATTCATTAGGGTATCAAATCCATCTAACCACTCTCCATTAAGGGCGCAACAATTTTACTTGCCGGCACCGAAACTTGAGTTTATATCAGGAAATGATTTATAACCACTTATTGCATGTGGGGAAATGGAAGGAAAAGCTTATACGTTCATAACTGATTTGTGCAGTATCAGGTCAGCCGGGCCTGCCATGCTTGACTTTTGCCACAAAAACCTCATAAAATCCAAAGATTTATACTACCACAGACACACAGGGATTACTGAAAGTTAGAAGGTTCCACTATGAGCCCTTGCGTTCGCATTCTTACGGATAAGAAAACCGGTGCGGCTACTCATAGGTTCACGCTTCCTTCTATAGTAATTTATTGCAAACAAACTTTTTTCATTGGGGTGGCATGTTTTTCACTGGGACTTGCATGTGTATTTTCATTTGAACTTGCATGTATTTTCATTTGAACTTGCATGTATTTTTCATTGGCCAACAAAACATATTTATATTGTCTCTTCTTGTTCTCTGTATCCATTCTTTATAATCTTTGTCTGCAGACACACAACCTCTAACGGCAAATTCTGAGAACTTTAGTTTCCCATTATTCTCCTCTTACAGTAATCAAATTTAATTGACCTGTACAATACTTCTTCGGTTACAGAAATCAAATTTAATTGACCTGTACAATACACCTGATACAATAATCAGCGCTAGCTGATTACGTACAACTCTTTTGGCATGTTATTGTTCTGATTTTTTCACCATATCTATACCCAAGAAAACACTTGAATTACTTCAGCGGGTCCAACCCAGCCCTGATAAACCTTATACTTCTATAACATGGATACAGATAAGACCTTCTAAACAGATATCCATAAATAACCTCATTTGGTATGTTACTGTCAAGACAGAGCAAATGTACAATCAGGGACCCTTCCTGCTCAGACAACAAAAATATTTATCACAACCCAGGACAGTCTGAAAAACAATCCCTTACGCATACAAATACTCACCTTCATCACCAAAACACCAAAACTTTTACCGGGACTCTCACCTTAATCCCAATAAAACTTAACATCTATAACACTTTAAAATGGATACAGGAACAGACAAATAAACTTATTTGACACTGCTAGGTTAACCCGTCAACACAGATTGAGACACCCTTCAAAACACATCTCTCTACACATCACTCAAAACAACTTTTTAAACTCAGGCTTTCCTTAAAAGGTGCCTTTTACCTTGATTCTTATGAGCGCTCAGATTTGAGTGACCGAGGAGTGGTTTTTCCAGGTGCTCAGCTTCCGGTGTTTTTTGGGTTTCTATTCGGTGCGCCATCTGATAAAGCTCTGTGAAATAACAACACAAGTCTGAGGTTATATTTTGCAGAATGACAAATAAGTTTATTGCTTGTGCGGTGCACACGCAGAGGAGAGTTTCAAAATAAAACCCTCCCAAAGACATGTTGCATACAGGCATTATTTATACACAAAATACTAAACCCACGCCCCCTCTACAAGGTTGCATGTCGTCACTACGTATGCGTAAAAGGTAAACAAATTATGCACACGAATACATTGAGTTGATGACATTATGGGATGTCTAAATGAGATGATTCAGCAATAATACTTTATTAAGCTGGTGACCTTTTCTCTACATACAGAAACCATCCCTATCAGTCTGGCCTTTTTCATAACATTGGCACTTTGCTCAAGGTTTTTCAAGGTTTTTGGCTTAGCTGAACCGCTCAATATCAATTGGAACTTCAGAAGAAAAAAATGGATTTTTAAACTAACGTTGATACCACTTTCATACAGACAATAGACAATATCAGGCATCTAAGATGGATGCTGACTCAAAATGGTTGCTTAGATCCCCGTGCTGTTATGTCAGACCCTCCCCTTACGTCAAATTCTCACTTTGTCAGATGGGCAACCCATTAGAGGTTCTAGTGTAGATTTTATCGCATCAATTTCTGCGTCTAGATTTTTTAGTGTGATGTTATGGTGAGATATTAATAAATTCATCAAGTTAATGCTGCATGTGTCAAGAATTTTTTCCCACATGCATGCATGCTCAATCTCCGTTAATTCAAATGAGGATGGTTTATTCACCCTAAGGCCTCTCGGAATTCTTGAGACCCTGAGGTATTCCTCTAAATAGGAACGGTCTTGCAAATTACGTAGTTCTTTTTTCATAAATTTGTCTAGTTTTTCAAATTCTGATTTGATTATGTCTGCAGTATTGATTTCCTCTTTGATACTTAATTTGCTCTCCATATCATTGCACCTGAGTGCCCTTTTTTCAAATACGCTCTGCGCAATGATAATGGGTTCAGAATTTGTGAGGGAGGTTGAATCTTCAACCACCTCCATCTCGGCCATACTGAAATCTGGGACTAAAAAGGTTGCAGCCACCGGTGAGGATTATATTGGGGAATGGACAGTGTGGAGGAACCAGGCGCTTACCTTTAGTGACAGAATTTCAGAGAAGCGATGAAACCAATAATTGTGGTTAATTCCTATTGGTGTGTAGTTATTCTTGCGATCCCTTCTGCTTCTACCCCTGATAAAGGGATGATCCAAAGCCCTTAGGTAAATGTAGAGACAAAACAGAGTAGGGGGAGCGAGGGATGAGTAAAAGCACAGATAGAACAGATATGGACGAGCAATATACCACAGTTTGTATACCACAGCTTAAACCCAGTGGGGGGGGGGGGGTTGGGATGGTGAAAAGATAATCAAAAGTTGTAAGCTATATAGTAAATGCTTACACGGCCTTGTGCAAACACAATCCCAAGTTGGTATCTTTGTGATAGATGGTACCCCTTCTGCAATTAGGTGCAGGGGGGGTCTTGATTTTTTTTATCATGAGTACCTCTAAAGGAACCACAATTATTAGCTAGGCATACAGAGAGTGACAGCAAGTGAATCTTGATTATTGCCTTAAATACTACTATTGTGTTGAAACTATAGATAATTATGTTTTATAGCGATTGGAATAAAAATTGTTGTTTTTTTAACTTCAGTGTTTTTTAACTTCAGTGTATAAACCAAATGACCGCATATTATGACCAAGTATGTTAGTTGATATAACTTGTCATATAGGTGTTATTACCATTTTTTAACCCACTACCAACCTAGACCCTAAGGTTTCCTTAGTATAACTAAAATCCCCACTAGCAATGGAATGCACAAGATTGAAATGATTATCAGCAATCTTATTGTTTTGTTAAATGGCTTGGTTACGTTTTACCTGAGATTAGTTGTTTTTATACTTCAGTGTGTAAACTATGTTTTTATATCGATTTATTTTTATCCCATTGTATATCAAGCACAATGCCCCCATATTAAGCCTAAGTATGCTAGACGTTATTGATTGTTAGATAGGTGTTAGTACCACTCTTGTACCTATTACTTATTATCCATTCAGACCCAAAAGTTACTTATTACCAATCTAGATCCTAAAGTTATCTTAGCATAGCTAAGACACCCACTTAAAAAGAGTGCATACTGTAAGTCCAAACATAATATCAGCAAGTTTAGTGTTTTACTCTATATCTCTGCCACGATTGGTCTAAGAACAGTTGTTTTTAGAGCTCAGTATGGAAACCAAATGATTGCACATTGTGAATACATATGTTAGGTGGTAAAGATTGTCACCAGGTGTTAGCACCATGTTTTAACTTATTATAAATCCAAAGCACTCTAGAATAGCAAATACACCTGTTAATAAAATGCATAAGATCAAAAATGAATATAGTAACTTTATTGTTAGAATTGCAATGTATTATTGAGCACAACAAGGAGTTCAACACTTGTGTATAGACTAATGCACTGATTACAAGCACTGGCAACAAACACTTCATGCTAGTTAATTAATTAGCAAATTGAGGGTCTATATAAGCTCATCTGACCCTCTCTACGTCATTGAATGAGCCTGAGGAAGCCGTCCAATCGGCGAAACGCGTTGCTCTAATTCGGTGATCAATTTTGGAACACTGGGGCTTCCGTAGCTGAGGGAGTCAGTCTGCAGTCACAGCCGCGCCAGGAACAACCACCTATTCCGACTCTGTGCGCGGAGTAGAGAGCGGCCGGGACCACTGCTAACCACAGCCACGGGAGCGCACCAGAATATTGTTAAACTATGTGAGTGCATTTTTGTGGATCCTATTTTACACTGGCGACACACTTTATTCGAGCTCGGCTAGTCCCACGAATTCGGGTATACCCGGGTGTATTGAGGTTTGTGACTGTTTTCTGCCCGAGTGCATTGAGGTATTTTCCAGGCAGGGATTGAAGCATTTTATTCCCGCTGGCTGCAATACTGCACAGTATATATATATATACTGCATTACAATTCATGAATTTATGCCATCTGGTAGACACGCGAAGCATTGCAGCCTATTAAATCCTAATCATTATCATTTAACAGATCAGCCGCCCGTCAGCCAGGCATGAACCCAGGCTGGGAAGGCAAACGCAACGGGGCTTGTCAGAGGTGAGGAGCGGCGCATTCCAGGTATCTGCCAGGTACATACTGGGTATTTGCTCGAATAAAGTGTGTCGGTGCAGTATGTGTAATAAACTTTGATGTTTTTAAGAGCACTATTGATCCCATTATATTATTTTGCCTCACCCACGCCCCTTACTGAAACGGGGAGGGGAAGGAACCCAGAACGGGAGAACTAGGAAAGAGACCCGCATTGAACTCCCTGCCTGCCAGCAGGAGTGTGCGCAGCACCCCTGGGAATACCTCTGACGGGGGACATAGGTGTATACCTTAAAGACATCTGCCCTGCGCCTTTACTCACACTGGGCCGTGTGAGTATTTATTGATATTGTGAATTATCAAGACCACCCCTGCACCTAATTGCAGAAGGGGTACCATCTACCACAAAAATACCAACTTGGGATTGTGTTTGCACAAGGCCGTGTAAGCATTTACTATATAGCTTACAACTTTTGATTATCTTTTCACCATCCCAACCCCCCCCCCCCCACACTGGGTTTAAGCTGTGGTATACAAACTGTGGTATATTGCTCGTCCATATCTGTTCTATCTGTGCTTTTACTCATCCCTCGCTCCCCCTACTCTGTTTTGTCTCCCCCATTTTATCTGTCAGGCTTCTTGCATTAGCAAGCATGCATTTAAGTTTTTTTTCAGCCTGTACTATTATTTTATCTGCTCCTTCCTTTCTGCGCCCACTTGGTTTAGTCTTTAGAAGTTTTCTAGTAGTATCTGTATTTACTATGGGTGTCTCACTGCTTGTCAAACTCAGACTTGCCCCCATTCTACCTCCATACCCTTGTATCCTCCTCTATTCTATTAAGTTAATTATCTGTTTCATTCCCCTCCCCTCTCCATCCTAGTTTAAAATCTCCTCCAACCTTTTTAGCATTCTCCCCCCTAGCACAGAAAATCCCTCTATATTTTAGCTGGTGTTCTTATTGGAAGATTACCAGGTCCATCTTCTTATTCATCGGACAGGACGTGTCTTGTAATGTTTGTCTCACAAATTAAAAGATCTGAACATTTTTCCACTGGAAATATCACATTTGTTGTAATGATAAACTGGATCCATGTCACTGCCTGCAGACTAAAGCGTTGCCTTATTCTGTACCCCATTGTCACCCATCTGCAGACTAAAGATGGGTGACATTGGGATACAGAATAAAAATCTGTCCATTAACTGATCTGACAAAAGCAAAAGCTCCTGTAATGGTAAAATGGTCCCCAGAAATAGAGCAAGAATTCAGGACACTCAGAGCAGCCATATGTGCCCAACCAGTGTTTGTAACCCCTGATTTTTCAAAAGAATTTGTTTTGCAAACCGATGCGTCTGAGGTACGGCTTGGTGCGGTCCTCTCACAAGAGAACCAGAATGAAGAACATCCTATTTTGTACCTAAGCAGAAAACTTAGCCCACAGGAAAGAAACTACTCCATAGTTGAAAAAGAGTGTCTTGCTATAAAGTGGGAAGTAGACACCCTTAAGTACTACCTGTTAGGCAGAAAATTCAGGCTGGTGGCAGACCCTGCACCCTTAACCTGGATGAGTCAGAATAGGGAGAAAAATAGCAGAGTGACCCGCTGGTTTCTTAGTCTGCAACCCTACAAGTTCTCAGTGGAAAACAGGGCAGGCAGTAAACAAGGAAATGCAGATGGCTTATCAAGAATGCATTCATGGGTGTTCACAGTCGCTCACCCCACTAGGTCTGAGCTGGGGGGAGGATGTGTGACAGATATAAGAGAATGGTAGTGGATTGTGTATATATATGTTGCCCCTCAATTATTGCAGGGTTTCTGCTATAATTAAGCCCCAGGGAGATGCAGTATATAATTTTAGATTGTTGCACTTCCTATTGGGTGTATTTTGGGTCCCTGAGGCGGAGCACTTGGAGAGTAGGGTGGGCCAGTGCTCTACTCCACATTTTGGAGATTTGCTAGGTAGAATCCAGACCAGGACTTTTGGCACTCCCTGGTCTCACACAGCTGCAATTGCTAATGAAGAGGAGCAGCTGTTAAAACCTGCCTGTGTGCAGAGCAATGCAGACCAATTCATTTCAAAGAAGCTTGTGCTAAGGGAGCTGTGTTTTGTGCTCAGTAGAGCAAGGATTTTTGTTTGTTTTGATTTATTTATATTGTCTGCTGTAACATCTTAATGGCAAAATAAACTGGCCAAAGCTTTATTTTTCACCTCTGTGTCTGAGGACTGTCT
This sequence comes from Ascaphus truei, assembly GCF_040206685.1. Taxonomy (NCBI): domain Eukaryota; kingdom Metazoa; phylum Chordata; class Amphibia; order Anura; family Ascaphidae; genus Ascaphus; species Ascaphus truei. The sequence continues at coordinate 37,835,702 of NC_134495.1, forward strand.
CCCCTGCCTGGAAGGCTGTGTGAAAGGGGTGATCCCTGGACGAAAGGTACATACAGTAGCAAAAAGGTACCTTTGTCACTATATATATATATACCTAAATATATAATCAAAAAATAAATAGATGATACCGTTCTGTGGCTAACGAAATGCTTTTATTTGTGCGAGCTTTCGAGATACACTGATCTCTTCTTCCGGCGATGTTACAATGAATGAAGCAAGCAAAAGCTAAACTATAAACAGTGTCTATTGGAATGTTATCTGTGCTGGTCCTTCCCCCGGTGTGGATGTGTTTTATGGCTGGAGGTGTCAAAAGGTTCCTGAAAGCAAGTGATGAAAGAGTGTGTATGTGTATCAGTGTGAATTAACATGAATGGAGAGCCCACAGTATATACAGTGCTTTACAAAAGGTGTGTGTGGAGTGGGAGTTAATATAAATGGTGTGGGTGGGTGTGGAAATGTGAGAGTTAGTAGCATAACTAAAAGTGTGTGTGGATACTATGTGGTCCCTATTGGTGTATAGGGATGGAAAAACAAGGAGTGTGAGAGACAGCTGTGTGTGCATACATATAGCACAGTATGTACAGACATGGCCTATAGCGCTAATGGGAAGAGAGTTCACTTGTGTCAGTAATGACTCATAAAATTTCGATCTCTGTTTAGGCCACTGCTAAGTGTCCCGAACAGTTGCATAAATTTGTATTCATGCAACGTCTCTCTTTTGGTGTTTTAAGATTACCTTTGAGTATGGCAACCCTCAGATCGTTCATCTTATAGGCAGAGTCAGAGAAATGTCCCCCCACACACACTTTTAGTTATGCTACTAACTCTCACATTTCCACACCCACCCACATCATTTATATCCGCTCCACTCCACACACACCTTTTGTAAAGCACTGTATATACTGTGGGCTCTCCATTCATGTTAATTCACACTGATACACACACACACTCTTTCATCACTTGCTTTCAGGAACCTTTTGACACCTCCAGCCATAAAACACATCCACACCGGGGGAAGGACCAGCACAGATAACATTCCAATAGACACTGTTTATATATATAGCTTTTGCTTGCTTCATTCATTGTAACATCGCCGGAAGAAGAGATCAGTGTATCTCGAAAGCTCGCACAAATAAAAGCATTTCGTTAGCCACAGAACGGTATCATCTATTTATTTTTTGATTATTGAAGCTCGGCTAACACGGTGCTGATACCTCTACACCTAAATATATACATACACACATATGTCCTTCCCAATACATATAAAAAATACCCCAACTATATAAAAATACCCCAAGCCCCCCCAATACATATAACATTTCCCCCAAGCCCCCCAATACATAGGATAATTCCGCCAAGCCCCCCAATACATAGAAAAATTCCCCCAAACCCCCAATACATATAACAAGACCCCCACTCCCACCAATACATATAACAAGACCCCCACTCCCCCCAATACATATAACAAGACCCCCAATGCATATAACAAGTCCCCCACACCCCCCAATACATATAAAAAGACCCCCACTCCCCCCAATACATATAAAAAGACCCCCACTCCCCCCAATACATATATAAAAAGTAGACATAACTTGGATGTTCGGGACAGGTGGCTTCGGGGTCCAGCGGCTGGTGTGGGGTCTGAGGAACCGCCTGGCTGGGGAGGGGAAAGGATCCTAGCAGGGCCTGGGACTGAGGGGTGGGGAAGGATGCCAGGTGGTAGGGCCTGGCTGGGGGAGCAAAGGGGATGCCGGTAGGGGCCTGGGGATGGTGGGGGGGCTGATGAGAGTGGCTGGGGACTCGGGGAGGGTGCGTTAAGGCCCAGGCCCCAGTTGCCACTGCAGGCGGAGCAGCGAAGGCTGCTGGTAGGGCTTGGGGGGGTGGGAGCTGAGGATGTACGTGGGGGGGTCCGGGTCCTGCAGGCTGAAGAGTGCCAGATGGTAGGTAGGGGGGAGACGGACAGCCATTTTTTAGTCACTTTTTTTTTTTTACACGGGGCCCAGGACGCCAACCCCAGCAGACCCCCCCTGTTGGCGACTCTGTATATTGTTTGTACCTTAACTTTTGCAGTGAATAAGTATTATTTCCTCCCACCCCCCCAGTGAAGATGTGAATTATAGGATAACATTTCTATTGTTTCACATAAAGTTCATACAAAGGCAGCAGCAGCAGAGCACGGGGAATCTACTGATCTACTGACAGTGTCTCTGATTATAACACCTGGGACATGATTGTTACAGTTTCCTGTAACTTTCCCTGTCTCATTGTCTGAGGCTCAATTACTTACACACACACGTTATTGTTAATGTATATCATCCTGTATAAGTCACAGTAATTGTGTCAGTTTGCTCCCCGGTGTCACTGTATGTCACACACTGTGTTATTTGTGTGACAGTTTCTGGTTATTTCTTTGCTTTTAATCTGTAGCTGACTGTGTAGGGACAGTGACACCTAGTGGTGATAGAGGGATGTGACACGGCACTGTGTACTTGTCCTGGCTGTTCCTGTGGCCCTCATTATATTACACCTGCTTTATCCTGTGAGGCCCCTGGGGCTGCACCTTACCCTGGGCCACTGTGTCTCCGGCCCCCAGCCCGTATCCAGGCGATGGCCCCATGTTTGGGATCTCTGCCCATTCTTTACACTGGAATCCTGTAGCAGATGTGATTGTGAAACAGCATTCAAACCGCAGACAATCTGGAGAGACAAATCATCACATCGCTTCCTGACCCAGAGAACCCAATAAATAAGCCTCTGTGTTACCACTTTCTGAGGCCCAGTCAGAGTGGGGAACAGAATAAGGTAACGCTCAGACATTGTATTAGAAGATACTGTTTTGCATCTAAATATTGGTTCTTGTAATGAGGAGAATCACTGCCCCCAGCTCTAACCAGTGACATGTTCTGGTTTATACTGGACATTACATAAGAAAAATGTGTTGAAGCTGCAGGGATTTCATGGAAGTAAGAGCTTTATCTGAGTGAGGTGACAGCAGCATTTCCACATCTATTTCCTAATTCCCCCCAGTGAGGTTTGTCAGGACCTGTATTGTGTTATCAGGATCTGTCCTGAGGTTGGGTTTTTGTCATGGGCTGTGTCACTGTGGTAGCCCCCGCCATATACACAGTGACAAACACTTATACATAAACTTCTTCCCACCTGACAAGGAAATGTGTTTGTTCCTCTCCAGGGCTTCTGTCCCAGACAGAGAAACCTTTAAATAATCTGATATTTACAGTGTTTCTGCTCTGCTCCCTCACCATATCCCCAGAGATCTCTGATGGTCTATTTCATGGAGGGTGGACTAGTACATTTGGCAGTGAGACATGTTTTAGATCCCAGATTTCCTGTGGTCACACTAGGAAAGATTATATATGGAGGGCAGGTTATATAAAGCAACATCCATCATGCACAATATATCCTTCTATCAAATATAAGTCCTAGGTCTGCGGTTGGAATTATTGTGTTCTGTGCGGTTTCCTGTTACATCCCCAGCAGCTGAATGTGACGCTCAATTCCTGTCTGTGATTTATCCTGTTCTGTTTGGCTTTGAGACCTTGTGGTTTTCTCCTGACTTCTCACTTCTCCTTCTCACCTTGTCTCTTGCACAGTAATATGTCCCTCTCCCATGTCCTCAGGTCTCATATCGGTCACTTGCAGGCAGAATTCTTTACGGGTCAGCTGGAGGGTCTGAGAAGGTTTCAGCCCTTCTGGGCTGGACTCTGTCAGGGTCAACTGTGACAGGACACCTACAGGAAACAAGAATATAACAGTTGATTTATACAGGACTCAGCAACACAGAGCATCAGAATATACAGAGATAATAAATACTCCCTTACATGAGGAGGTGAACAGGAGTAAAAATAACAGTATCAGTGATTTCATATTTTATACAAGGGCAGTTATATTAATATGATGCAGACTTCAGCCTGAGAACTGACCCAAGGAGAGAAGAATAACTGAGGAATTTTATCTGGAAGTCTGTGACTTTCTTTACATGTGAAATGTTAATCAGCCCCGGGGGTATTTATATCACTGAAGATAAGAGAAGTCACCCAACTCTTTCTCATTGACTCACTCACTCCCTCTGCTGGCTCCTTCTAATAATTGAAACACATGACAAGACCGGCGATTAAAGTGGCATGTAAACTAAAACAAAGAATAATATAAATAACAATCTTCCTCTACACACCACTCACATATCTCACCTGCACTGAGCCAGAACCTCTTCCCTTACTCATTATAATCTCTCCGCGCAGTCTCCCTAATGTCCCATTTGTGTGAACACTTTACCTGTTACTGTCTGATTACTGTCTGAGCTCCCGAGGAACGTGTGCCGAGGTGGAATATACGGCTGCATTCAATGTCTACTCACCAGTAAGTCTGTGTGTTCCCATTACATTCTCACACAGATAAGAGGTCACAATGTCTGCTCACCAGTAAGTCTGTGTGTTCCCATTACATTCTCACACAGATAAGAGGTCACAGCGTCTGCGCACAATCTTAGTGACCACAGATATTATTTATTAGTATTCATTTGTATCATCTGTCTGGCAACTCAGCCCTGATTCATACCATGTGAGTGTGACGTTATTTTATTGTGTGTTTAAGAAAGATTTTAATGCACCATTGAAAGCTGCTTTGGGCTCTTTTACATATACATTGTTACCAGCCGCCGCCCCTAGGCACTTAGCTGTGGTGGCCACGTCCTTGCTGACGCCTTCCTCCTTCTTAATTGCAGCATCAAATGACTCTGCAGATGTCCCCAACGTGGCGTCACATAGCCGTGGTAACGCGACATCATGACGTCATATGATGCCGCATTGCCATGGCAACGAGACGCCATGTGACATAACGTTGGTGTCGTAAGCGTCATCATTTGATGCTGGTTTTCTAAAGGACCAGGCGGGGGGCAGCAAGGAGGTAGCTGCCACAGCTAAGTGCCTTCCCATCAGGCCGAGAGCATATGTATATGGAGGGGGACATTTTTGCAGGCCCCAAATTTTGCCACCATAGACCTGGGCCTAAAAGGCCTAATGGGAAATCCGCCACTGATTGTTACTATTTTGGTGATTGTCATGAGAGACCAGGTTTATCAACACCTTTTTATACCGGGATCATTGATTGAGCAAAGCAAGGAGGTAAAATAAATTGTAATGTATTTCAGGAAAAGACATACACACAATGTACTGTGCTCACCACAAACAAGGGGGACAACGAAGTTGAGGTGGGAATGGGTATAAACGCCACACATAGCCATGAGGGCGTGTCTGGAATGTAGGTTGGTCGAGGTTGCCAGGTCGGGGTTGGAGAGGTATGGATCGTCGTTATTCTTGCCGGGGTCAGGGTAAGAGAGGTCCGGATCGTTGGAGGTACTATTAGCCATGGAATGGATTGGAGAGAGGAGAGTTGTCATTGTCAGAGTGCCGAGGTCAGGGTAGGAGAGAAGCAGATGGTCAGGAATATGGAGGTGCGGAGTCCAAGGAACAAGCCAGGTCGGTACACAAACAAGGTTCAGCAAGACAAGGCAAAACTGTGGAGGCAGACTAGTGAAAAACAGCAATGTAGGAAGAACTATGCTCAGCCGATGTGCCAGTGGCACAGCTGAGCATAAAAGGAAGTGAGGGACCACTGTGAGAAGGGATGGAACGGAGGTGCCTCCTAAGTGGAAGCAGGGATAGGTAGAGATGCAGGAGACAGGTGTAGGCTATAGAAGATGATCATACCTGTTGATGCGGAGCTTGAGTGCGTTGCGCACGCGTTGCGTGCGCCGCTGGTGCGCGGGTGTAAACTGGAGGTGGGACCTTCTGCCACTGTCCCCGTCAGGGAGCCGGGTGTGGGCCCTCGTCTAGCGCTGTGGAGAAGCTTGGGACCCAAGGATGAGCCATCAGGAGCGGGGAGCACGAGAGACAGAAGAGGTAAAGTGGGAGCGTGCCGAGGGTGGCATGACTCCCCGTTAGTTACAGTACCCCCCCTTCAGGAGCGACCTTCGGGCAACTCAAGAAAGCTTAAGGGGATATTTCAGATGAAAATGTCGAAGGAGTCTGGGTACATGGAGTTCTGGTCTAAACCCCTTCCAGTTTACAAGGTACTGGACAGCTCCTCTAGAAATCCTGGAGTCTACGATTGACTGGACCTCATATTCGTGCTGTCCCTGTATGAGAAGAGGTGCGGGAGGAGAAGAAGAATCTGAAAAACGGGAGTCAGGAAGACTGGCTTGAGTAGAGATACATGGAACACAGATGGAATCCTCATCGACGGAGGAAGTTGTAGGCGATATGCCACTGGATTAATCCTTTCCACTATGGGAAATCTACCAAGAAACCTGGGTGCCAGTTTGAGAGACTAAACTGTTGAATACTGCGACGGTGGTGGTCTGCCTGGAGCTTTTGTCTAGTAGTTGCGGATCTAAGATTCTCCTGGATCTTTTTCCATGAGAGTTGCAAAAAATGAATTCTGTTGTCCGCTGCTGGTACCCCAGAAGAAGAAGAGGATAAAGGAAGTCATGATGGATGGAATCCATTATTAATGAAAAACGGCGACTCCCGAGTAGATTCGTTCCGTAGTGAATTATGCGCTAATTCGGCCCAGGGGAGGAGATCTGCCCAGTTATCCTGTTGATCCAAAACAAAACAATGCAGGTACTGCTCCAAGGTTTGATTTGTTCTCTCCGTCTGACCATTGGTTTGTGGGTGATATCCGGAAGAGAAATGTAAGGAAATACCCATCTTTTGAGAGAACGCCAAAATCTGGAGACAAATTGTGATCTCCGATCGGAGACGATGGTTTGTGGGACCCCATGTCGACGGAAGATCTCCTTGCCAAAAATATCCGCCAGACTGGAAGAAGTTGGAAGGCCTATTAAAGGGATAAAACGTGTCTGTTTGGAGAAACGATCAATAATGACAAGAATGGTGTTCATTCCCTTGAAAACAAGCAGCTCTACAATAAAGTCCATAGACGATCCGGAATGGGGAGAGGGTGTAAAAGATCAGGTGGCTTGCTCCAAGGAGTTTTATTGCGAGAACAAGAGGAACATGTGGAAAAAAAGGTGATCAGTGCGCTGCTAAAACATGGTCCCACATACAGTGCTAAAGAATAAACACAATGAAGAGTGATATTATCACAATAGACATGGATTGGACCTTGTGAGGGAAGTCACTATAGTGCGTCTGCAGCCTTTTTGAAGTGGTAGCTCGACACCCCTGTTACTGGAGAAATGACACAAAAACAAGGCGCACAACGCACATAGTGAAGTAAAGTAAAAAATTATAAATTTACTAAAAAGGTTAAAGGTTCTGCGTACATCAATAATGAATAAAACAGGCAATGGGTTAGTGGGGTTACCACACAGTGAGATGGCCGGAGTAACAGCTCTTCAGCGGAGGGCAGTTGGAACCACCGGATAACAGCAGTCTTCAGCCAGGAAGTAAGCCTCCGTGGAATCTTGGATCACGCTTCACTCATCTCAGTGTAACCAGACGGTACAGACCGGTGGAAAGTCCCATTGCAGAGTACAGATGCCTCCGTGAGTCCCACAGGTCAAGCTCGGAACACCAACAGCGCGCCGCTCAGTTCCATGGTGCGCCTGCTGATGACGTCACAGGGTTCTCCTCTGTTCCAGAGCGTAGAGCGGCGTCCAGGGCGGTGTCAAACACACAGGGCGGCATGCAGTAGTGCGGAGGACAGGGAGGCACAAACCAAGTGTTGGCTTGGCTTGTGAGGGAAGTCACTATAGTGCGTCTGCAACCTTCTTGAAGGGGTGGCTCGACACCCCTGTTACTCTGTATGAGGGGAAGGAACTGCAGGTAGATGATGTCTCAAGGTACTGTAGATGATGAGAAACTGATTGATAAGATCGCGGAAGATCTCATTGACAAAGTCCTAAAAGACAACCGGAGCGTTGCAGAGACCAAAGGGCATGACTAGGTACTCCTAATGGCCGTCTCGTGTGTTGAAGGTAGTCTTCCATTCGTCCCCCTGGTGAATCCTTACCAAATTATAGGCACCACGCAAATCTAACTTGGAGAAGATAGTTGAGCCTTGGAGGCGATCAAAAAGTTCTGAGATCAATGGTAATGGGTATCGGTTCTTGAGGGTGATCTTGTTACTCTCTCTAGAGCCCTCTATAGTCAATGCATGGGCAAAGAGATCCATCCTTTTTCTTGACAAAAAAGAACCCTGCTCCGGCTGGAGATGAGATGAGGACTTTCATATGAAGCCACTTTTAAGATTCTCCTGGATGTAATCATTCATGGCTTTAGTTTCTGGAAGTGAGAGTGGATAAGATCTTCCTCTGGAGACAGAACCTGGTAAAAGATCAATCGGACAATTGAAAGGGCGGTGAGGCGGTAAAACTTCGGATCGTGCCTTATCAAAACCATCCCTGAAGTCTGCATATATCTCGGGTAGGGTACTTGTCTCCTCTCCAAGGGTGACCAACCCACATATCTTCTGAACGGGGAACCGCACTGGTTTCGGCACAATGGGTGCTCCATTGGATAGGTACCTTGTTACTCCAGTCGATGAGGGGATTGTGGTGTTGAAGCCTGGGATCAGTTCGACGGGAGGGTGAATCACTGTGACGGGGAGGAAAGGGTTAATACCTGATTTGCCATGCATAACTGTTGTTGCCCTGTCCCCACCATTTTTATTCCCCATTTGCAGGCCATTCCCTGTCTGCGAGGGTAAAAGACAAGATGCATTGCTTGCCATACCCTCTAACCGACACATGATGGCAGATCTTAAATGTAAGGCAGGGTAGGTGAAAGGACTCTGAGCACTGCTAAAAGATGTCAGGCTGGCGGCAACGTGCATAGAAAAACTTTATTGTGGCATAAAAGCCCGGATTAAAACAACATGAGAAACAATTCTCTGACGCGTTTCGTCTTGCGACTTTATCAAAGAGTGCTTTGTGGCAGCCCGAGACGTACCCTAAATAGCCCTGAGTTCCCGCGCGAGGATGGGAATATCCACCCTCCTGTGACGTGGTCCCTACAGCTGATGTGAAGTATGCATAATAAAAGAGACGGCTCTCACAGCGTAATGTAAAGAGATTAACTCATACGCTGCTGATGGACTATGAGGACCCATAACCAACAGATATTAAAGCGAAATGGGTTCATAAGTCTCAGATTAACACATACATATGTAGGACTAAATAACAGAATAAGCAGTATCCATATAACAATGTCCAAATAGACATAAATATAGTATGTACTCAGATTGGCAAAAAACATCTAGTTCCATTTAAGAGTAATCCCCTAGCCGCCACAGCAAACTGGCATATAGAGAACAAAACAGTAAACAAAACATATAGAAACTTAAATAATAAAAGAGAAAAAACGATTAAAAAACTAGACAAAAAATATAACCAAACTTCTATAACTATATATTTTAGTGTTAACATAGGAAAGAATTAAACAGTACTAATTCTAAACTAATCTTTAACTATATAAAGATTCAATAAACACCTAATGTGTTCCAAAACAAAATATCTAAAAAATATAACATGCAAAATCCCATGTCTATTAAAACAGGAGTTGTATATAAAGACTAATTTATGAAGTTGTATGAAGTATTAAATTAGCAGGTTTTTCTGATTACAGACAGTACCATATCAAGCGAAACTACAGATGCTGAGATACATACTATATCTATGAAATGTATAATATACAATAAACACTAAGTGGAGATGTTCCACACATTGTATCATAATAACAGTAGAACCCCGTATATAATTTAAAGAGGTAAACCGTCCAAATAGTATATATATATATATCTTACAGATATTCAAATTAGCACTTGAGATACACAATTTCAGTTAGTAATGCTAATACGTATTTAGCAGAATAGATCCACATGATTAATAACAATAGCAGTAAACCCCCATACATAAGTGAAAGGGATAAGAAATCCATATAACAAATACCCATAATGTTATACAAAATAGGTGCTTTAAACAGCCTACAAAAAATGGGCCAGCTCCCAATCCACATTGATACCTTGTGGATGGAGGCTGTCCATACAAAAGATCCAAGACATCTCTTTTTGATTAAGAATTTTCAGTCTATTTCCACCTCTTGTCATGATGGGAACATGTTCAAGCCCCATAAAGGAAAAACCCTTTAAACCTCCCAGATGACAAGAGGAGAAAACCAAACTAAAATCCTTTAACAAAATGGAGCATTTTACAAATAATGATTTAATCTTGTTCCAGAACATAGATGAGGTGGAGAATACAATCTTGGCGAAAAAGCAGTCTAAATTTGAGAGGGACAAACAAGACTATCTTAAAAAACAGGTGTATTATTGGGAAAGGCCTCCAAACCCAAATATCAATCGTCCCAGAGGTAGATCTAAATCCCCACAGAATAAACCCAGTGATAGAGGCAATCAGGGGAAGGGGTCTACTCATCCTACCCCCAAAAAATCAATACTTAAAAATAAATATGCTGAAGCATCTAGTGCGGAATCCGATTATTCGGAGGGGGAAAATAGAAATACCTCAATTTCATTTGAAAAAGACAAACATGAGGATCTCTGGAGGAAGAAAAGTACGGGAGGGGTCTATCATGATACTGCCAATTAAGACCGAATTAGTTCTGCTGTTCATACCTGTGAGGAGGACATTAGACCATCCACCTCTTCTTTTGCACCCTCTTTTTAGGACGCGGAGGTCAAAAAGGAAGAGGGGACTTTCAAAGAGGGGCCACGAAGAGGAAAAAGTACAACTAATGGAGGACAATGTTATCAATATTTCAAATGTTACGTTGAGTTTGGACCAACTAAAACTCCTTAATAAGGGGCTTAACTTCGCTCCACAAAGTAACTTTAGCCTCTTCGATACTATTATAGATCTGCAGTGTTTCACTCGCAAACTGGCCCTAACAAAATTATTTTCCTCAGGTATTGATCCAGCAGACGAGTCAGCTGAGGATCCTGATACCACTAAGGTGGACGATTTCAACACTTGTGATGTGGGTATACATAGACAGCCTCTTTCATATAGAGAACATTGTGCTGTTGCAGATCTGGAGGGTCTTCTTGATGAACAAGTTAGTGGCTTACCACCTTATGATCTTTCCACTGATTTTTTTCCAACATGAGCATACACTATTTAAGAGGAAATCAATCTTTTGTGCCAATAATTCTAAGGGCCCCTTTATCTCTACTTTTGAGAAACTAGTAGAGAGGGACCTTAGAATTTTGGCAGAAGGCATTGTGGTTGACCGCCCAAGGGTGGATAATCTGTCGAGGACTGAAAGACAAGAACTTATAAAGCTCCAAAAAGACAAATCCCTTATTATAAAAAAAGCAGATAAAGGGGGGGCAATTGTCGTTCAGTCCTCTGAGGATTATAATAAAGAATCACTCAGGCAATTGGGAGATGAGTCTTCATACAAAAAACTTAAGGCATATCCCACTCATAAGTTCCTTGAACAACTGAAATCACATCTTGAACTGGGGGAGGTTCTTTACATTCTGGACCCAAAAGAGTTGGGTTTCCTGTACACACCAAACCCAATCACACCCATTTTTTATCATCTCCCAAAGGTCCATAAAACCCTGACACAGCCTTCAGGTAGGCCAATTGTGTCGGGCATTGGATCTTTGGGAGATGCCTTATCACGTTATGTTGATTTCTTTTTGCAGCCTCTAGTGCTAAGTCTACCATCATTTATTAAAGATTCCAGGAATTTGATTGAAGATCTAAAAACAATAAAATGGAATACCAATTGTATTTGGGTAACGATGGATGTGCAATCTCCATCATAGACCATAGACACTTTTTGAATAGATCTGATCTCTCCCCTGCACTTTGTGTATTTCTTATTGAATCTATTACTTTTTTACTTACGCACAACTATTTCTGCTACGACTCACAATATTATTTACAACTCACAGGCACAGCAATGGGCACGTCTTTTGCACCATCTTATGCGAATCTTTTTATGGGGTTTTGGGAATCACTTTTTATCTATGGTGATTTGAATTCGTTTAGGCAACACATTCTTTTTTATCGACGTTATATCGATGATCTGTTTTTCATTTGGGAGGGTGATGCACATACTCTGGATCTTTTTATCCAGTCTTTAAATTCTAACAATTACAACTTACACTTCACTTATGAGCACAGTAGTCATCACATACACTATTTGGATATTCTTATTTATATTGACATCAGGGGGACAGATACAGACTGATGTGTACAGAAAGCCCAACTCTAGAAATACTTATCTTATGGCTACACAGTAACCATTATTTACCCCTTAAGAAAGGAATACCCAAGGGACAATTCATGCGCCTTAGACGGCTCTGCTCAACTGAAGACAACTTCAAAGAACAGGCCCACCAATTGATCACCAGATTTAAAAATAGGGTTTTTTTAGAAAAAGATCTTGTAGAGACCTATACCCTAGTCAAAGCCATGTCAAGAGAAGACCTTCTCTCCACAATATCAGTGAGAAAAATAAGTGGAGGGGGGGACAAATCAAAACCTGTACCACTGTTCATTACAAGACAGAGTAGTCAATCAAATGACATTCGCACAATTATTGAGAAACATTGGACACCCTTAAACTAGACTCTGACTTAAACAACATTACAAATGTTAGGCCTAAACTGGTTTTTCGCAGAGCCAAATCCCTGGCGACACAGCTGTCACCTAGTCTTTTTTCGTCACAAAGTTTGGGGAAGATAAGTAATATCCCAAAAGGTTTCTTCCAGTGTGGACAGTGTAGCATCTGTCAATATGCTAGACCCACCAAAAAGATTGAATGTCTTCAACCCAAAATTCAAAAGACAATTCAATCTTTCATCAATTGCAACAGCAGCTATGTTGTCTATATGATTAGATGCGGGTGCAATAAGACGTATATTGGTCGCACAATAAGAGCGTTAAAAACTAGAATTCAAGAACATGTGCGTTTGATAAAGAAAAATGATTTATTGCATCCGGTCCCCCGACATTTCTCCTCTTGTCATCTGGGAGGTTTAAAGGGTTTTTCCTTTATGGGGCTTGAACATGTTCCCATCATGACAAGAGGTGGAAATAGACTGAAAATTCTTAATCAAAAAGAGATGTCTTGGATCTTTTGTATGGACAGCCTCCATCCACAAGGTATCAATGTGGATTGGGAGCTGGCCCATTTTTTGTAGGCTGTTTAAAGCACCTATTTTTGTATAACATTATGGGTATTTGTTATATGGATTTCTTATCCCTTTCACTTATGTATGGGGGTTTACTGCTATTGTTATTAATCATGTGGATCTATTCTGCTAAATACTTATTAGCATTACTAACTGAAATTGTGTATCTCAAGTGCTAATTTGAATATCTGTAAGATATTATAATATATACTATTTGCAACGGTTTACCTCTTTAAATTATATACGGGGTTCTACTGTTATTATGATACAATGTGTGGAACATCTCAACTTAGTGTTTATTGTATACTAGCTGAGAGACCCGGCGTTGCCCGTGAGTTACATTTACCGCTAGGAAAAGGGGGGGGGGAAGAGGGGGAGAAAACGGGGGGGGAGGGGGGGGAACAGTGGATAGGAGGGGGGGACAGTGGACAGGAGGGGGGGACAGTGGACGGGGGGGGACAGTGGACGGGGGGGGCAGTGGACAGGGGTGGACAGTGGATGGGGGGGACAGTGGATGGGGGGGGCAGTGGATGGGGGGGGACAGGAGGGGACGGGGACAGTGGACAGGAGGGGATGGGGACAGTGGACAGGAGGGGACGGGGACAGTGGACAGGAGGGGACGGGGACAGTGGAAAGGAGGGGACGGGGACAGTGGACGGGAGGGGACAGGGACAGTGGACGGGAGGGGATGGGGACAGTGGACGGGAGGGGACGGGGACAGTGGACAGGAGGGGACAGTGGACAGGAGGGGACGGGGACAGTGGACAGGAGGGGACGGGACAGTGGCCAGGAGGGGACGGGACAGTGGACAGGAGGGGAGAGTGGACAGGAGGGGACGGGACATTGGACAGGAGGGGACGGACGACAGTGGACAGGAGGGGACAGACGACAGTGGACAGGAGGGGACAGACGACAGTGGACAGGAGGGGACAGGACAGTGGACAGGAGGGGATGGACGACAGTGGACAGGAGGGGAAGGACAACAGTGGACAGGAGGGGAAGGATGACAGTGGACAGGAGGGGATGGACGACAGTGGACAGGAGGGGATGGACGAAAGTGGACAGGAAGGGATGGACGACAGTGGACAGGAGGGGACGGACGACAGTGGACAGGAGGGGACGGACGACAGTGGACAGGAGGGGACGGGGGAAAGTGGACAGGAGGGGATGACAGTGGACAGGAGGGGATGACAGTGGACAGGAGGGGACGACAGTGGACAGGAGGGGACGACAGTGGACATGAGGGGGGGGGACAGTGGACAGGAGGGGGGGCAGTGGACAGGAAGGGGGAGACAGTGGACAGGAGGGGGTGTCAGTGGACAGGAGGGGGGGGACAGTGGACAGGAGGGGGGGGACAGTGGACAGGAGGGGGGGGGACAGTGGACAGGAGGGAGGGACAGTGGACAGGAGGGGGGGCAGTGGACAGGAGGGGGGCACAGTGGACAGGAGGGGGGGGACAGTGGGGGGGGACAGTGGGGAGGAGGGGGGGGACAGTGGAGAGGTGGGACAGTGGGGAGGGGGGGACAGTGGACAGTGGGGAGGAGGGAAGGACAGTGGGGAGGGGGACGGGACAGGAGGGACGGGACAGTGGACAGGACGGGACAGTGGACAGGAGGGGGGTGGACAGTGGAAAGGAGGGGGGTGGACAGTGGACAGGAGGGGGGATGAGAGTGGACAGGAGGGGGGGACAGTGGACAGGAGGGGGGGCAGTGGACAGGAGGGGGGGTAAAGTGGACAGGAGGGGGGGGACAGTGGACAGGAGGGGGGGACAGTGGACAGGAGGGGGGGACAGTGGACAGGAGGGGGGGACAGTGGGGAGGACAGTGGGGAGGACAGTGGGGAGGAGGGGGGGGACAGTGGGGAGGGGTGACAGTGGGGAGGGGGGGAAGTGGACAGTGGGGAGGGGGGGGAACAGGAGGGACGGGACAGTGGACAGGAGGGGGGCGGACAGTGGACAGGAGGGGGGCGAACAGTGGACAGGAGGGGGGCGGACAGTGGACAGGAGGGGGGCGGACAGTAGACAGGAGGGGGGATGACAGTGGACAGGAGGGGGGATGACAGTGGACAGGAGGGGGGGTGACAGTGGACAGGAGGGGGGGTGGCAGTGGACAGGAGGGGGGGTGACAGTGGACAGGAGGGGGGGTGACAGTGGACAGGAGGGGGGCAGTGGACAGGAGGGGGGGACAGTGGACAGGAGGGGTGGGGGCAGTGGACAGGAGGGGTGGGGGCAGTGGACAGGAGGGGTGGGGGCAGTGGACAGGAGGGTGGGACAGTGGACAGGAGGGGGGATGATACACACACACACACACACACACACACACACACACACACACACACACACACACACACACACACACACACACACACACACACACACACACACACACACACACACACACACACAGTGTCACACACACACAGTGAGACACACACAGTGTCACACACACACAGTGAGACACACACACAAACACAGTGAGACACACACACAAACACAGTGAGACACACACACACACACACAGTGACACACACAGTGACACACACACACACACACACACAGTGACACACACACACACACACACACACACACACACACACACACACACACACACACACACAGTGACACACACAGTGACACACACAGTGACACACACACACACACACACACAGTGACACACACACACACACACACAGTGACACACACAGTGACACACAGTGACACACAGTGACACACACACACACACACACACACACACACAGACACCACCTCTCCTTCCGTCCGCCGCCATCTTAGTTCCTCCGCGAGGGAGGAAGGGTGTCCTTCCGGGCGCCGCCATCTTAGGCCGGGGGGGGGGGGGAGCAGAGTGCACCACCGGGGAGGGGGGGAGCGGAGTGCAGCACCGGGGAGGGGTGGAGCGGAGTGGATCATGGGGAGAGTGTGTGTGTGTGTGTGTGTGTGTGTGTGTGTGTGTGTGTGTGTGTGTGTGTGTGTGTGTGTGTGTGTGGCCGAGGGGGAAGAGAGTGGCAGTTGGGTGACGTCAGACCCAACAATCTGTGTGTGTGGCCGAGGGGGAAGAGAGTGGCAGTTGGGTGACGTCAGACCCAACAATCTGATTGGCCAGAGGCTGAGGACCAATCAGATTCACCGCAGATAGCACTAACCATTCGATTTTAGATATTAAGATATTATAAATTTCATAGATATTATGTATCTCAGCATCTGTAGTTTCACTTGATATGGTACTGTCTGTAATCAGAAAAAACTGCTAATTGAATACTTCATACAACTTCATAAATTGGTCTCTATATACAACTCCTGTTTTAATAGACATGGGATTTTGCATGTTAGATTTTTTTAGATATTTTGTTTTGGAACACATTAGGTGTTTATTGAATCTTTATATAGTTATAGATTAGTTTAGAATTAGTACTGTTTAATTCTTTCCTATGTTAACACTAAAATATATAGTTATAGAAGTTTGGTTATATTTTTTGTCTAGTTTTTTAATCGTTTTTTCTCTTTTATTATTTAAGTTTCTATATGTTTTGTTTACTGTTTTGTTCTCTATATGCCAGTTTGCTGTGGCGGCTAGGGGATTACTCTTAAATGGAACTAGATGTTTTTTGCCAATCTGAGTACATACTATATTTATGTCTATTTGGACATTGTTATATGGATACTGCTTATTCTGTTATTTAGTCCTACATATGTATGTGTTTATCTGAGACTTATGAACCCATTTCTCTTTAATATCTGTTGGTTATGGGTCCTCATAGTCCATCAGCAGCGTATGAGTTAATCTCTTTACATTACGCTGTGAGAGCCGTCTCTTTTATTATGCATACTTCACATCAGCTGTAGGACCACATCACAGGAGGGTGGATATTCCCATCCTCGCGCGGGAACTCAGGGCTATTTAGGGTACGTCTCGGGCTGCCACAAAGCACTCTTTGATAAAGTTGCAAGACGAAACGCGTCAGAGAATTGTTTCTCATGTTGTTTTAATCCGGGCTTTTATGCCACAATAAAGTTTTTCTATGCACGTTGCCGCCAGCCTGACATCTTTTAGCTGTGCTCAGAGTCCTTTCACCTACCTTGTATTCAGCTGCCGGGACGGACGCACGCGACGGAGCAGTGGAACAGTTTTCTCCCCACAGCAGCATACCGGCATCTGAGGCAGCTATGTGAGTATACACACTCTTTGCCGAGAAGACCCGCTGGGAACACGTGACCCGCCAAAGAAGGGACCGCCGGGTGGGATCATCATACCGGTCAGGTTAGAGTTTTCTTTCCCTACAGCGGTTTTGTCTAACTACGGTGTTTGAAATATTTGCTGCCAACATATGATTGTTTTAAGCGTGTCATTGGGGATCAGAAAACGCTGCTCACAGAATATTACATTTCCTGGACTTACCTTAAGACTTATTATGGAACATTAAAGTCTTCACATATGTCATTTTAGAGCACCCAATTAGGGAATCCTTCCCTTACTAACCTAAATGTAAGGCAGGAGGTATTTTTTTTTGTAAGTCCAAGCAGGAATTGGACATCCAGCTGTGATATGGGTGAATGAGCTGGGGCTATTTTTATGACCAAGCCTCAAAGGGCTGTAGTTATTTTTATGACAGAGCCTCAAAAGGCTCTCACAGATTTAGAGTCCCCCTGTCTAAAAGAGTGTCAATTATGAAAAGACCCAGTGACCCATAATGTATACAATACTGCATACTGATGCACAGCAGATGTCAGGCTAGTGACATTTATTGGTCAAAAAGCAGACTTAGTGGTGCCAAGGAATGGGTGTAGCCCAGGTATGCTAAGTGGCATGGGCGTCAACCTGACCCATGCGCCCTGCCCACCGGACAGCCCTTTTGACCGGTCATGAACTGTGGGTAACTTGGCTATTCGTGGGTTTTCTTGTTCCCACGAGGGGATTGGCTCTACATGTTAAAGATAGCTGTTGCTCCCCAGTTATCCCCAGTGTGATTCCTGAATTTATCCATGATGTTAAGATGCAAGACTTTGTTCCAGCACAGCAGCAACCAGTCCAGGAGTGAAGGGGTTAACAACAACATAACCACAGGACTTTTAAAACCAAGGTTGCATTTCTGGCGCTTGCAAGCAAAGGATAATTTCTTTCGTTCCAAGGACAATTTATTTTGTTCTCTTATCCCTGTGAGTGTTGTTTTAAGTGTATTCTGCAGCTGTCATGTGTTTGTCTATTAAGGAAATCACAATTTATTTTGCAACTTGTTCTGTTCAATCAAATACCCAGAAATATAAATGTGTTGATAAAAGTTGGTGTCATTGTGACAGGCTTTTAAAAAACTGGTGGCAGCTGGTGGGATACTGATTGAACCTATATTGCAGTTTCCTGCGGGCTCTGTAATATAGTGAGGACCTTGTAGCAACTGACACACACTTCTAAAGAGCACGAGAGACTTCACTATTCCCTTCACCCATACCCAGAAGGCACCATGAGCAATCGCTTAGGAAGGTTCAGGTCATTGGACCAGAGAGAAATTCGTGGAGAGATGTGCGGGGTATGGCTTACCGACAGATGGGCGGTCAAAGGCACAACTGGAGGAGGATTTGGAGCATCATGAGGACCGCAGGGTCCTACCAGAGGGGCAAGTCCCCGTAGCTGCTGTGTTGGCTGACTCTATTCAGCCCTGAGTGCAGGCGGTCCCTCCAGCACCGGGGCTGCAAGGACATGAGGAGAGTGCTAGTGACCCCCCAGTCGTGGGGGTCTTGGCGCCAGGGATTGAGGATGAGGTAGCTGCGGCTGCCGAGCGTGCCGTCCCTGGGCTCACTGCACTTCTGGCTACATGGGGAACGGGTGTTAGCACTGCGGAGCGGGTACAGCTCCTGACAGCAGAGCTCGGAAGAACCCACAACTCCTACCTTGAAAACGGGGAGCAAGGTCTTTCCCAGGCAGATCATCATAGCTTCAGCAAGTTCATGGATGGCACAGATGACCTCGATGCGTTCCTGAATGACTTCGAGACGCAGTGTTCCCGGTTCCGAATTCCTAGGAGGGACTGGATGGTCAGACTGTGACTACTGTTATCTGGCAAAGCCAAACGGACTGTGATGGGTATTCCACGCATGGATGCCGATGACTACAGTCATGTGAAAAGCAAGCTGCTAACCCAGTATGCCCTGACCCCAGAATCTTACAGGGACAAGTTCCGGACGGGGATAGTACTCCCCGGAGAGTCATACAGCACCTATGCCACTAGGAGGGCTTTGCACGGGACTCAGTGGGTGGAGGGGAATGGGGTTACAACATTCCATACCCTGCTGGACTTATTCTTTCAAGAGCAGCTGCTGCAGCACCTTCCCACAGATGTGAGGGGATGGGTCTATGACCATAAACCTCAGACCTATGAGGATGCAGCGAAAATGGCAGATGAGTATGTGGCCAGCCGAGTTGCAATGAAGGACCCTGTAGCACCCAAAGGAGCGGGCCGTGTGGCCGAGGGCGCTAAGACTACCCCTCCGTGTACACACCAGCCTGCGGCAGCAAACAGCGCACCCAGGGCTGCAGAGTTCAAGCATGAGAGGCGGTGTTATTCATGCAATAAAGTTGGACATCTCAGGCCAGATTGTCCGGACCGGGACCGGTCCAAGAGACCCCATCAGGGGCAACGCTCACCAGCTGCGAGGCCGGTCGCCCGTGTGCGACTGGCACACACAGAGAAGCCAAGTGGATCCAGCCCACAGAGGGATGCCCAGCGGAGAGACTGCACTTGCCACCTCGGAACCAGCAGCAGAGAGCGGGGGACATCAGGTTGCTCCAGTCGGGATGCAGCCCAACGATGTCCGGCAGAGCATCTGCAGAAGGTGACCATCGGAGACCGGCAGGCGGACGGCTTGCTAGACTCCGGTGCCACCGTGACTCTGGTTTGCCCTGATATGGTGCAGCCAGATGATTTGCTTCCGGGCACCGGGATGCAAGTGACCATGCCAGACGGAGGACCGCTGTCACTCCAGGTTGCCCAGGTCTTTTTGGACTGGGGTGCCGGATGTGGCATGAGGGAGGTGGGGGTTTTGCCTGGGTTAGATGCCGAGGTCTTGCTGGGTAACGACCTAGGACACGTTACCTGTATTTTTACCACTGAGCTGGCGCCTGTTGCAGCGATCACCAGGAGCCAGTTAGCAAGGATTGCAGCAGAACCAGCCCCTGTCCCCCTGCATTTGGGACCTACAGTTCCAGTAGTCTCTGCGGAGACCAGACAGGTAAGCCAGACTCAGTCGCTTTCTGACACTGACTTACTGTTCCCTGTACCTGTTTCCTGTTCCCCTGACTCAGATGTGACCGGGGGGTGGCCAGAGTTAGGTGCCCAGTTTAGGGATGCCGTGCGATCTGATCCCAGCTTGGAGGGCATGACACTGCGGGCGTCCGAGTCTAAGCCAAGCAAGGGGTCTGATTACTTCTTGTGGCACCGCAGGCTCCTATATAGAGAGCAAGGGACCACCGGGTTAGATGAGGTATGGACGGGGAAGAGACAGCTAGTGGTACCCCGGGAGTATAGGCAGCAGTTGTTGTGGGTAGCCCACTCCATTCCACTACCGGGGCATCAGGGGGTCGCTAGGACGTGAGCCTGGCTGTTGCAGCGTTACTACTGGCCGGGGGCATCCAGTGAGGCAGCAGAGTTCTGCCAATCCTGTGATGCCTGCCAGCGAGTAGGTAAGGCGGGTGACCGTGTGAAGGCACCCCTGAACCCGTTACCGTTCCCAGCTGGTCAGGAAAGCGCTACATTCTCACGGTGGTGGATTTTGCCACTCGGTACCCTGAGGCGGTAGCGCTTGCCAGTATTGATGCTAGGGCAGTAGCTAAAGCTCTGTTAGCCATTTTTTCTAGGGTAGGTTTCCCTAGTGAGATCCTAACCGATCAGTGGTCGCAGTTCATGAGTGAATTGCTCCAGTGTCTCTGGGAGGCGTGCGGGGTGAAGCACCAGCGCACGACCTCTTACCACCAACAAACCAACGGACTATGTGAGAGGTTCAACGGTACCCTGAAGCAGATGCTGCAAACATTTATAGAGGCAGAGGGAAAAGACTGGGAGATTCACCTGCAGCTTTTGTTGTTTGCGTACCGAGAGGTGCCGCAAGAATCTACAGGCTTCTCTCCCTTTGAGCTGCTATATGGTCGCAGGGTATGGGGACCTCTGGACCTATTCCGTGAGGGATGGGAAGAGGAGACTACCACTACTGATGCTTCTTTGCTTCAGTATGTGATAGATCTCAGAGACCAGTTAGAGATGCTCATGGAGTTGGCACAGGACTTTTAAAACCAAGGCTGAATTTCTTGCGCTTGCAAGCAGAGGACAATTTCTTTTGTTTCAAAGGACAATTTCTTTCATTCCCTTATTCCAGTAAGTGTTGTTTTCAAGTGAATTCTGCATATGTCGTGTGTTTGTCTATTAAGGAAATAAATCACAATTTATTTTGCAACTTGTTCTGTTCAATCAAGTACCCAGAAATATAAATGTGTTGATAAAGTTGGTGTCATCGTGACAATCACATCCAGGTAGATTTCTTCCTTGTGACCATCTCCTACTAAAAGAAAGAAGGCGATCGTCTATAGAGAGATGAAAGCCGATTGTAGTATCCGACCGTTGATGGCTTCTAATCTTACCGGGACCCTCTTGCGGATGATTGGGATGTTGTTTCTCTCTGCGAAACCCTGGTCGATAAAATTACCCCCAGACCCTGATTCTATAAATGCCAACAATGTGGCATGAAAACCCTCACCCGTAAGAGACACTGGGATCATAATTCTGGTCGGTAAGACTTCCTTGGAGATAGGGGAAATGGAGATTGTTCCCAATGAGATTCCCCTGTACCTCATTGGGAGTTGGCTTTCCCAGACTTGTGGGGGCAAAGGAGCACTTGGTGTCTGGGATTGCCACAGTAGAGACAGAGTCCGGCAGTGTGTCGACGCTGCTTCTCGGACGGGGACAACTTATCACCACCCAGTTGCATGGATTCCGGGGCGTCAGAGGAAGAAGATTCTGGCATAGCGAAATGGAAGGCAGGCGCCCTGGAGGGCAGTTGTCAGTGGCGAGAATGTTCGGATCTCCTTTCTTGCAGGCGCTGGGTCTATGCGGATGCGGACAACGATGAGTTCTTCCAGATCCGTTGGATGTTCTTAAGAAGCAAGTTTGTCCTTTAGTGGCTCTGACAGACCCTGACAGAAAGCTGATGACAATGCCTCATTATTCCATCCTGTCTAAGCAGCAATGGTTCGAAACTCTAAGGCATATCTGGCGACCGGGCGATTTCCCTGGGAAATATGAAACAGAGAAGAGGCAGCTGTTACCTTGCGGCCAGATGTGTCAAAAACTCTTCTGAATTCTTTGGCAAATCGTCCGATGTCCTGTGTTAGTTCCAACCTCTGTTCCCAGATGGGGGAAGCCCAAGTAGAGCGTCATCTGTGAGTAAAGAGATGATGTATGCTACTTTGGATCTTTGGGAAGAAAAACGAGAAGGCATGATTTCAAATTGTATAAAACATTGGTTCAAAAACCCTCGACATCCGTGGGGATCTCCCGCATAACACTGAGCTTGGGGACTCTTTAAAATATCTGTATAAATAGGGTGACCAGATTTCCAAAGTAAAAAGTTATCTCCTTGAAGTGTTTTCTAATAGACTCTGAGCCCGGACCCAGCGGACAGCAGATAACATACAGGCGTGACAATATCTTTAGCTTTATAGCGCCAAAAGTGTACTCAGCACTTCACAAAGAATACAGTACAGGGTATTAAATAAGTGGAGCAAAATCAGACAATGGGAAAGGAAATCCCTGGCATGAAGAGCTTACAATCTAAGTGGTTTGAGGGGAAACTTACAGAGACAGCAGGTGAGGGAATAAGTGCTGTAGATGGGTGAGCCCGGACCCAGCAGACAGCAGATAACATGTTTCTCTTCTGCTGTTTTCTGTGTCTGTCCTCACTCTCAGGTGAGTGACAGGGACCCAGGGGGAAAGTGACCCGACTTCTTTATTGTGGGAACTGATTCTAACGTGTGTTACTTTCCCATTCACAGGAGTCTTGTCAAATATCCAACTTGTTCAGCCCGGCTCAGAAATGAAAAAGCCCGGGGAGAGTGTGAAGTTATCCTGTACACTTCTGGGTTCCCAATCACTGATTACTTTATGCACTGGGTCCTGCTGCTTCCTGGGAAAGGATTGCAATGGGCAGAATTAGCCCTGTGATTAGGAACACAGAGTCCCCCACATTCCAAGGAAGATGCACAATCACTACAGATAATTCCATTAGCGCGGGTTATCTACAGATAAACAGTCTGAAGACATCACCAAATATTACTGTTATAGAGAGGATAGGGGAGGGGACCACTGTGTTACATCAGTACAAGAAACCTATACGCATGTGTAATAGGCTCTATAGTCTCCCCGCTTGCGCACATCTTCGGTACAGGTAGGGAGCCGGTATTGCTTTTCAGGACGTGCTGACAGGCGCATGCGTGACCTGCCGTGTACATTTGGGCGATAAGTCCTTACTCGCGAGTGTTCTTAAAGTGAGTGTCCTTAAACCGGGGTATGCCTGTATCCAACTTGTTCAGCCCGGCTCAGAAATGAAAAAGCCCGGGGAGAGTGTGAAGTTATCCTGTACACTTCTGGGTTCCCAATCACTGATTACTTTATGCACTGGGTCCTGCTGCTTCCTGGGAAAGGATTGCAATGGGCAGAATTAGCCCTGTGATTAGGAACACAGAGTCCCCCACATTCCAAGGAGGATGCACAATCACTACAGATAATTCCATTAGCGCGGGTTATCTACAAATAACATATCTTGGGTGGGTTACTAATGGATACAGTCAAGTGCTGTGCCATTTAATTATGTTTTAACACCCTATTTTTTATTCTTGGTTATTAATAAAGTATTTTAAATTTACAATTCTACATTTGTTGTGATTGAGTGCTGGAAGACTGGGTTCTTTTTTCTACCATATGATACAATCAGTCTCCATCCAGTCAGCACCTCACTGTGGTTAGCATAAGCTGTGCAGGTTTTTCTTGTGTGTAGAAATATGAAACAGAGAAGAGGCAGCTGTTACCTTGCGGCCAGATGTGTCAAAAACTCTTCTGAATTCTTTGGCAAATCGTCTGATGTCCTGTGTTAGTTCCAACCTCAGTTCCCAGATGTGGGAAGCCCAAGTAGAGCGTCATCTGTGAGTAAAGAGATGATGTATGCTACTTTGGATCTTTGGGAAGAAAAACGAGAAGGCATGATTTCAAATTGTATAAAACATTGGTTCAAAAACCCTCGACATCCGTGGGGATCTCCCGCATAACACTGAGCCTGGGGGCTCACAATCACTAAAGATAATTATATTAGTGCGGGTTATCTACAAATAAACAGTCTGAAGCTGGAAGACTGGGAATCCCACTGCGAGCAGATTCTGTTTTTCCCTTAAATTCACAAGTATGAAAATATAAATAAATATAGAGTCAGGAAAACTCAATCCGGTAATATTTGTAATTGTTTTCTTTCACCCAAACAATGAATAAATAAAATACATGTGTAGCGGTCATGTAAAATGGCTACAGTCATCTCTCCTGCTGACAGTTAGGCCTGGTAAGTTGTGGGCATGCCAGCAGTAATTATGGAGGTTTGCCCTCACACCCTGGTGGGGTGCCCTGTGTATGGATGGGAGTGGTCACATGCTCTAACTCCATGGTTAGTGATGTCAGAGGTGTGTCAGCCCCAGAGGGTACATAAGGCACAGCACTGTTTCAAAAAGTAGTTCTAGCACAAGTTCAGCTAAGAGGAGGAGGAGTTCAAGTTGAAATCCTAGTCTGAGTTACTGGTTATGTTATAGTAGCTGCAGGGAGGCTGTGTCCAGGGACCTGGCACAGGGTAGAGATATCCCTGCGGGGAAAGGTGATCCCTATTAAAGGAGAGTGGACCTTTCAAAGGGAAGCATTGACTCAAGATGAGTGGCTAGAGATTCTACTGCGTGGGGCAGCTAGCCCACCTCAATCAATAAAGATGCTCTTATTCGAACACCCTCTCGTGTACATGTGTGGAGTGAATGTACAGAGGGGAGCACCACAGAGGAGTTCCTCGTCAGGACCATCCCCAAGTGACCGAAGGGACCCTGATGAGGTGGAGGCGCTGCACTGGAACTAGGTGAGACTCAAGACACTACCTCAGCTGCCTGTCGGGACGGGTCCTCCCCACACACCATCATGCGGGAGACTCAGGAGCCCTGTTGCCAGCAGGTGCACCACCAGACATACTTACACTGTAATGGGGACCGGTTAGACCACAGGGGCCAATGTGAGATTGGGTGGGTCAGGCCGGGCCAGAAATACCGTTACACATGAATATAACATAGTGTTTAACATAGTGTTTCCCTTCTCCCCAGTTTCTGATCCGCACTATGATTATTACTGACTAAATAAGATAATGACATGTATGACCCATTACAGTGATGCATGTCTCCTCTCCCACTCCTCTCCCATCTCTCACTCCTCTCACCTCTCCCCTCTCTCTCACTCCTCTCCCCTCTCTCTCACCTCGCCCCTCTCTCTACCCTCTTGATACCCACTTATACCAGCACCGGAGCCCCCCAGCACGCATCCGATGCAGGAAAAATGCATTTACAGGCAACTTCATTACTTTAGCTAACCGCTAAGGCAATGAAAGGGTTAACCACCAGTGCCAGGCTTATTGTGGGTAGCGGGGGTTGGTGAAGTGGGTATTTTGCCCTTGGTTTAGGCCTTGCGGGGGGTTGCAGGTGGACTTAACCCCTTCATTACCTTAGTGGTTAATACCGCTAAGGTAATGAAAGGGTTAACCCCTGCTGCTACCCACCCGCAAGGCCTAAATACCCACCCTTGGGGCTAATACCCCCTTCACCCACCCCCCGCTATCCACAATAAAAACCATACACAACAGCCCCACTACCCACCTCCTCGGCCCTCAATAAACATCACTATATCAAATACACCACCCACTATATATATATAATATATATATATATATATATATATATATATATATATATATATATATATATATATATATTCTCGTCCGTTAAAGAAAGACTGCACTCGGTTCAGTAATCATGAAAATCTGTATTGGGCATCTGAATAGAAAAGATAAATCACCCAATCCGACGTTTTGGTCCTGGAATAGGACCTTTCTCAAGGGGGTGCAATGACAAACTGACAGAGAAGCAAATACATAGTTGACATTAAATTTCCCTCAAACTTTTAGTCTCTGCTCTCCTGTTATTGCGAAGTGTTTATTCCATTCCCATTATACATTACTACAATACTTACACCTCAAACACATACTCACTAATACTGTACTTTATCTGTGTTCAGCGCGAGTATCTAATCATTTAGCAGGTTTCCCCAGGGGCAGAACAGCAGAAATGCTGAGCAAGTTTTGTCCCTTTTTAAAACCTCACAATAATATGATGTGGGTGTTTCTGCTGTTTTGTGATCACTTAGTATACTGTGTGTCATTATAACAACTCCATATTGTCCTCTGAAAGACACACACATACAGTATTATAGCATTGTTGCATAGAAGGTTATTTTTCCAACGCCAAGACAGTGATTAACAAGATGTTGAACAAGGACGATGTTGAATTAGTGTTAATATGACATTGATCAGGAAATAACACTCCGATTATAAACAAAGCAGAATGAAATGTTAAAATGAAGGATAATCTATATAATAAACCCTTATATGTTTGATGCTTCTGTCCTTAGATATGTAATTGTTTTATTGTGAGTATTCCTGTGTGACATTAAACGGTGCAGAAATGTTCCTCATCCCCACACCTCCTGGAAATGTTTTTGTTCTCTCCCCTCTGTTATTAATATGTTTCTTACAGATCTGAAGGCTCTTTATACGCCTGATGAGCACATGCAAATTCAGGCTGTGCCTCCTGTCTGGGATCTGTCAGGGTTGATAAACTGGAGCCCCAGGACGGTGATCTCAGACTGAACAGGGTTTGTGCTAATCTCAGTCCCAGCAGATAGCAGATAATAGATAACATGCTTCTCTTCTGTTTCCTTCTGTGTCTGCCCTCCTTCCCAGGTGAGTGAGAGGCCCAGAGGTGGGATAATAATATCTGCTGCTTGTGTCCTTTGGGGATCAATCATTTCTATTGTTATTTTCAGGGGTCAAGCCTGATATTGAACTTGTTCAGCCCAGCGCAGAAATTAAAAAACCCGGGGACAGTGTGACATTATCCTGCAAGACTTCGGGATACACATTCATCAGCTATTGGGTTCACTGGATTCTACAGGTTCCTGGGAAAGGATTGCAATGGGTGAGCAGTATTGACCCTGCGGATGGGAGAACCTGGTACTCCACCTCATTCCAAGGGAGATCCGAAATTACTACAGATAATTCCATAAGCACAGGTTATCTACAAATAAACAGTCTGAAACCAGAAGACACCGCCATGTATTACTGTGCGAGAGAATCACAGTGACAATATCTCCCAGACCTTCCATACAGAAACATTCACCCTCAGTGAGGAATCCTTCTTACCACTAGAGGGCAGCAACTGTCTGCAAAACACATTGGGATGTGTGAGAGATTCCAGGCTGCTAAACTGATGCACAAACTTATAGAGAAACATGTGTAGCCGTGACCCCTGATTCACCCCAAAGAGCGGGAGGTTGCGCTTGCAAATAGTAGTGGCAAAAGCCCGCGAAGGAGGACAGTGCATTTGGCGGGAGAAAGCAGTCCCTTGACCCAGCAGCCCTGTGGGGAGGGTCAGGGGAGAGAGTCTGGCCAATGGGAGAAGGAGGTGCCAGAGATATAGGCAGTGGTTGCGCGCACGTGGAGTCAGAGCTGATTGGAGAGGAGAGGAGATGGAGAGTCTGTGAGGGGAGGTTGAACCACCCCGGCGCAGGCCAGGTGCCCCAGGCCCAGTTAGCCCTGAGTCACCTTAGAGACAATCTGAGCTAGGGATCGCCTTAGTGAGGTTCCTGTTCCCCTAGTATCTGTAAGTCTTGACCGGGACTATACTGTCGAGAGGGAGGTCTGGGCTCAGACCCCCATTGGTGTTGCCGGAGTCCGGGTGGGAGCGCACCGGACCCGAGAGAGAGAGAGAGAGAGAGAGAGATAGATCGGTGTCGACGTACCGAGACCCTTTGTGAAGATCGTGGCAGTCCCGAGCACCGGAGTGCTCGGCAGGTATTTCATGAAGTGCACCAACTGTACCGTTCATTCACCCGAGACATAGTAGCTGCGCAGTCACCCATACACACACATAGGGCCTGTTGTGAGTGGGAGGACTAATCCGTAAGGATCGGACACAGGGTGGGCTCACCCGGTGGCGGGTGTGGGGATTCTTGTGGGCGTCCGCCGTGGCGCAAGGTGTGGGGCTTCCGCCGTGGCGCTAGGTAATGTTGACGTCCGCCGTGGCGTGTTATATAACATATACATATATGTATAGGAATGTTATGGCATGTAATGTACTGTGAGTTTAGTCTGCAAGTAAAAGAGATTGGTTTTATGACTTGGCTGTGTAAGTGTAATTCTTGCATATACGTCCTGCGAAGACCCACTCCCCCTTTGGCGGGAGCTGTCGCAGGTGAAGGCGCTGCACCCGATATATATATTGCGCGCACCCCAGGCTCTCCGTGGCAGAGACTCAGGCCCTGTGAGCCGGTAGGTAATACAGCACAGAGTAGCAGCTTGCTAGTGATAGGAAGCAGGGCTACATTTGGAGGCGCTGCTGAGATTTCAGACCTGGGGGGCCCCTCGAACCCAAATTGTTATCACCATGGCTTTGCCCCGCGTCACGAGATACAAGACTGGGCCCGTCAAGTACGCAAGCCTACTCGTCGCGCCGTAGCGCTGGCCCGAGTGCCCATGGCCCTACCCTTAGAGACTTTACAGACGGCCTTGCGACAACTCCAGGGTTTTGCCAAAGCTCGCCTGGTAGATGTAATGGTAGACCACGACTCCAAGTGGAATACTTTGCTTGTGGACTGCCGGCATGACCTGTTAGCGCTTGAACCTGCCGTTCCGCAATCTCTGGCCTTGCCTGATGCTCTGCCCGGCGGTAGTCCTTTTATTTACCCCCTCCGAGATCCCCTCGTAGGTCCGTTGGATGAGGACGACCCCACCCTCCCTTTGATTCACTATGCCGCGAGTGACGTCGGTAGCTGCCGATCCGTGTCCAGTGACCCGGTATCCAGCGCTTCCGCTGAGGCTGGAGTGAATAGTACAATGATGCAAAAGCTAAATGACAAAATAGACCAGTTAGCAAATCCCCCCAGTTTGCCGCCGCTAGTCGAAGCGCTTACGTTAGCCACCCATGCCCAGAACTACCAGAAACTAAAAGCCTTCTCGGGGACCCTCCGTGTGCCTACCGGGGAAGATGGGGTAGAAACGTGGAAAGAGCACACGCGAGGGGTGAGGGAAGAATGGTCGTGCACCAATGTGGTAAAAAGACAGAGACTCATGGAGTGCTGCGGCCCCCAGCGGCCACTCTGATCAGTATACACCGCGAACAGCACCCCGATCTAACCTCGCGCTTGATGATAGAGTTCCTGGCCGAGGCTTATAGCGCGAAAGAGGATGAAGGGGCGTTGGGGGCCAAGTACTATGCCATAAACCAGAAGGAGGGAGAAGAGCTGTCCGCCTATATACACCGGGTGCAAATATCCCTCGGACCACTGCTGCATTATAAATATGTGCTACCCTCCTAGATGAATGAGTATCTCCGGAAGCTGTACCTCCGCGGATCCCGTCCTTCTCACCCAATAGCCAGCATGATTCGTGATCACCTCACCCGGGGGCCCCCCCCTTCATTCATCCAACTACTGCAACAGGTGAAGGAACACGAGACGCATCTAATGCTAAACTCTCCTCAGAGGCCGAAAGCTAGCGGTAGCACTAAATCCAAAGGAAGTACGGAAAAGAAAGAGGAACCACCGGACCAGCCTGGCTCCGAGAAACCGCCTTTCACGGGACGGTCGTCCCCTCCGCCTGATCGCCGGGCTACTCCCCGAGATATGTCTTGCTACAAATGCGGGAAGGGGGGCACCAATCCTACGATTGCCACCTGGGCACGTCTCGACCCCGGAGCCCCTCACCCCAGAAGTTCCCGTCTCAGGCAATGGTCTGCGGGGTGTATGCGACGGATGCCGACACAGACGGGACCCCGTCCGGAGGGACCGAACCAGTAGAAGATGGTAGTCGGGTGGGACCGGTAGCGTTGATTCGGGTGTTAGTGGATGGAATCTACTCATCTGAACTACTAGACACCGGATCCCAAGTCACCATCATATACCGAGGGTTCTATGATCATCATCTTCAAAAGCGTCCGCTGCGACCGGCGGACCACATCAAGGTACGTGGGCTAAGCATCGACGACTACTCCATCGACGGGTTAGTGACCGTGGATCTGGAAATACAACAGCTCAACATGGGAAAATCTCACCCCATGAAGGTGGACGCCTTGGTGTGTCTGGAACCCTGAGACACCCCCATGTACCCTATTATCCTCGGTACCAATGCTGATATCGTACAAGCGGTCATCCGGGCCTATCTACACGAGACTAAAGAGCTTCCCATGTCCAGCCTACAGCTGCAATTGGTTCAATCCAACCCAGCCCAGCCTTCCCCTCCTTCAGATGACTACGGGTGGTTCTGTGGACGGAAGGGGTGGACGAAGCTTTTCCCGGAGAAACGCAAAGAATTTCCACGTGGTGTGCTTATGCGGAGCGCCTAGCCGAAGACCAGCAATTCTCGCTAGAGAGTACCCCCGGAGAGGATGTGAGACGAGGGTATCGGCTCATACCCGAATTCCGCCATTGGCGGGGCACCATACCCAGACGAATTGATGTGATGGTGCAGAATCTATCGCCCTTCCCCCTGTCCATCGATGTAGGGCAGCGGATAGGAAGAATCTATCCGGTTAGTTCAGTGGAAGAAGCCGTGCAAGTAAACACGACCTGAGTGGAAGAAACAGTGACGGCCCTGGACTTCGATTTTGGCTCGTCCGAATTGCCTGGAGCCTGGAAGGAATGGTTACGGGTGCAACTGGAACAGAGACGATCCGTATTCTCTACCGGGGAGATGGATGTGGGGTGTAGTCGCAACGCCCAGCACACCATTCGCATGATGGATGAGTAGCCTTTCAGAGAGCGTTCTCGCCGACTCGCTTCCAGGGATGTGGAGGACGTGAGGGCCGCTATCAATGACATGGAAGCCGCCGGGATTGTCACAGAATCCCGAAGCCACTACGCCTCTCCTATAGTGGTGGTGAGAAAGAAAAATGAAACTGTGAGACTGAGTGTAGATTATCGGACGCTGAACAATCGGACAGTACCAGATCAGTATAACCTCCCTAGCATAGAAGAGATCCTCGATACCCTACACGGGAGCCAGTGGTTCAGCGTACTGGACTTACGGTCCGGGTACTATCAAGTCCCTATGAGCCCAGAGGATCAAGAAAAGACAGCCTTCGTCTGCCCCTTGGGGTTTTATCAGTTCACCCGCATGACCCAAGGCATATGCGGGGCCCCCGCCACTTTCCAGCGATTAATGGAGAAGATGTTGGGTGACCTCAACCCCCGAGAATGCCTGATGTACCTAGATGACACCATAGTCTTCGGGAAGAACACGAGAACCGTCTCTTGAAGGTACTGGATAGATTGTCCCAAGAAGGCCTCAAACTCTCTCTGGACAAATGTCGGTCCTGCCGGACCTCCGTAATGTATGTAGGACACATAGTGTCCGGCGCCGGAATCGCTTCTGATCCCACTAAAATAGAAGCTGTCGTTAACTGGCCTCGCCCAGAGAATGTGGGGGAGCTACGCTCATTCCTGGGTTTTTGCGGCTACTATCGGCGATTTGTGGAAGGGTACTAATGTAGGGCCAAAGCCCTCAATAGCCTGCTCCGCATATACCTGTCTGAAATGGGCCTGAAGAACCCCTCTGCCAAATAGCCCTTCGGGGATAAATGGAACCCCAAATGCGACCAAGCCTTCCACGACTTGAAGCAGAGCCTGACGGCTGCTCCGGTCTTGGCCTACGCCAATCCCAACCAACCCTACATCCTACACGTGGACGCCAGCCTGAGTTGTCTAGGAGCCTTGTTGCATCAAAAATATCCCGAGGGATTGCGACCCGTAGCATATATCAGCCGTAGTCTCACAGTCAGTGAACAGAACTATCCGGTACACAAGCTCGAGTTCTTGGCCCTTAAGTGGGCCATAGTGGACAAACTTCGGGACTATCTGTACGGGGTGTCGTTCGAAGTACGCACCGACAATAATCCTCTCACCTACATCATGACCTCAGCCAAACTTTATGCGACCGGACATCGCTGGTTGGCCGCGCTCTTCAATTACAACTTCACCTTGAAATACAAACCTGGGCCTTTGAACATTGGAGCTGACGCCCTGTCGAGGCGACCGGGGTTGATGCCTACCGCCGACGAAGAGCAGTGGGAAGAGATTCCTGGACCCAGAAAAAGAGCACTCTGTGGCACGGCAGCCATCATAGATGAGCAAGTAGCCTTTTCGGAATTACGAGTGGCCGACTCCCTAGGGTGCACCTCTACCGCTATACCTGAAGCCTATCGTGACCCGAGTGGGATGCATGTTACCCCCGATCAAATCATTGCTTGGGAGGACATGGTACGTTACCAAGAACAAGATGCGGTCGCAGGGACTATCCATGAGGCCATTCAACAAAAGCGCCGGGGCCTGCTCTGCCAGACTCCGGGGGATGTCGGAGGTATACTGATGTGGGAGGCGGACAAATTTGAAATCCAAGATCGGTTGTTGTACCGAGTGGTGAAGTATCATGACCATCCGGGTCGCGGCCAACTAGTGTTACCAAAGCGACTACAATACTTAGTGTTGAAAGCTCTCCATGATGAACACGGATATCTGGAGGTACTGCACCGACACACTTTATTCGAGCAAATACCCAGTATGTACCTGGCAGATACCTGGAATGCGCCGCTCCTCACCTCTGACAAGCCCCGTTGCGTTTGCCTTCCCAGCCTGGGTTCATGCCTGGCTGACGGGCGGCTGATCTGTTAAATGATAATGATTAGGATTTAATAGGCTGCAATGCTTCGCATGTCTACCAGATGGCATAAATTCATGAATTGTAATGCAGTATATATATATATACTGTGCAGTATTGCAGCCAGCGGGAATAAAATGCTTCAATCCCTGCCTGGAAAATACCTCAATGCACTCGGGCAGAAAACAGTCACAAACCTCAATACACCCAGGTATACCCGAATTCGTGGGACTAGCCGAGTTCGAATAAAGTGTGTCGCCAGTGTAGACAAGACTTTCGGACTAGTGAGAGATAGATTTTTTTGGCCAAAAATGAGAGAATCCGTGGAGCATCACTGTCGAAGGTGTGTGCGATGTATCCAACGCAAGACTCTACCCACTAGAGCTGCCCCCATGGGCCATCTAAAGAGTACGGGACCTATGGATTTCGTCTGCATGGACTTCTTGTGCATCGAACCCGACACCCATGGTATAGGGAACATGCTGGTTATCACTGATCATTATACCCGTTACGCCCAGGCCTTTCCGACCAAAGATCAAAAAGCTATTATGGTGGCTAAGGTGCTCTGGGAGAAGTATTTTGTGCATTATGGGCTACCTCAATGTCTGCACTCTGACCAGGGGCGGGACTTTGAAAGTAAACTAAAAAAAGAATTACTGAACCTCTTGCACATTCAGAAGTCCCGTACTACCCCTTACCACCCAGAAGGGAATGCTTTGCCCAAACGTTTCAATCGCACTCTGCTTGACGTGCTGGGCACGCTAACGGGGGTAGAAAAGACTAAGTGGAGTCGCCATGTGGAAACTCTAGTCCATGCTTATAATTGCACCGACACGAATCTACCGGGTTCTCGCCCTACTTCCTTATGTTTGGCCGTGAAGCCCGCCTGCCAGTGGATATCCAGTTAAGAGTCTCCACCGATGGGGTGCACAATTCCACCCATTTTCGCTACGTACAAAGATTACAAGAGAACCTACAGAAGGCCTATGGGCAAGCCGAGAGATCCACTGAAAAACTAAATGCCGGGAACAAAAGGCGCTATGATCACAAAGTAAAACATAGAGACATTAAACCTGGTGATGCCGTACTGCTCCGCAACCTGGGCGTACCGGCAAAACATAAGTTGGCTGAGCGTTGGCGGGAAGGGGTGTACGAAGTAATTTCTCAAATGCCTGGCCTTCCAGTCTACCGTATCAAAGACTCGGAGGGTCGGATAAAGACGTGGCATCGCAATCATCTGCTTCCTATTCCCCAAATAGAAGAAGGAGACTTGGAGTGGCCTACATCTCCCCTGAGTGGGGAACTGTCATCAGGACAGGAAAATCTGGAAGATCCAAAGGAAGGAACCTCTCAAAGGGACCTTCCGGCCGTGGGGGCATCTCCCGGAGGAGCTACGGGCAAAGAGCCCATTGGCCCCATGACAGAGACACTGACTCCAGGGAGTCCGCCGCTAGATCCCCAGAGCCCGTGCTTTGTGCCACAAAGAGACTTTACTGCTATACCTAGCCCCTCAAGAGCCGAGTTGGTAATGCCCGAGGAGAATTGCTACTCTCCCAAAGAGGTAGCGG
The DNA here is from genome assembly GCF_040206685.1 of Ascaphus truei. NCBI lineage: Eukaryota > Metazoa > Chordata > Amphibia > Anura > Ascaphidae > Ascaphus > Ascaphus truei. The sequence continues at coordinate 37,870,472 of NC_134495.1, forward strand.
AAGAGCCAATATGCAGAAGCCAAAGAGCTGGCCAACCTCCCACGAGCCCTGCGGGGAGGGTCAGGTGAGAGAGTCTGGCCAATGGGAGAAGGAGGTGCCAGAGATATAGGCAGTGGTTGCGCGCACGTGGAGTCAGAGCTGATTGGAGAGGAGAGGAGACGTAGAGTCTGTGAGGGGAGGTTGAACCGCCCCGGCGCAGGCCAGGTGCCCCAGGCCCAGTTAGCCCTGAGTCACCTTAGAGACAATCTGAGCTAGGGATCGCCTTAGTGAGGTTCCTGTTCCCCTAGTAACTGTAAGTCTTGACCGGGACTATACTGTCGAGAGGGAGGTCTGGGATCAGACCCCCATTGGTGTTGCCGGAGTCCGGGTGGGAGCGCACCGGACCCGAGAGAGAGAGAGAGAGAGAGAGAGAGAGAGAGAGAGAGAGATAGATCGGTGACCCTTTTTGAAGATCGTGGCAGTCCCGAGCACCGGAGTGCTCGGCAGGTATTTCAACAAGTGCACCAACTGTACCGTTCATTCACCCGAGACAAAGTGGCTGCGCAGTCACCCATACACACACATAGGGCCTGCTGTGAGCGGGAGGACTAATCCGTAAGGATCAGACATGGGGTGGGCTCACCCGGTGGTGGGTGTGGGGATTCTTGTGGGCGTCCGCCGTGGTGCAAGGTGTGGGGCGTCCGCCGTGGCGCTAGGTAATGTTGACGTCCGCCGTGGCGTGTTATATAACGTATACATATATGTATAGGAATGTTATGGCATGTAATGTACTGTGAGTTTAGTCTGCAAGTAAAAGAGATTGGTTTTATGACTTGGCTGTGTAAGTGTAATTCTTGCATATACGTCCTGCGAAGACCCATTCCCCCTTTGGCGGGAGCTGTCGCAGGTGGAGGCGCTGCACCCGATATATATATATTGCGCGCACCCCAGGCTCTCCGTGGCAGAGACTCAGGCCCTGTGAGCCGGCAGGTAATACAGCACAGAGTAGCAGCTTGCTAGTGATAGGAAGCAGGGCTACACATGTGTTAAATATTCTGTGATACTGCTTCCCAGTACTGGGGGAGATATCAGCTCCACTGAAATCATGTACTAATATCGTCTCCAGAGTCTAATGTCCCAAACTCCAATATTGTTCTGAAAATAGGGGCACATTGTATCATTGTGACTCTGCCCCACTTTAGGTCAATGTATGAATGTGCGTTGCTCTAATGCACCACTTGCCCCAGTGAGTGTTAATGAGACTGGTTACAGGGGGCTGAGGGAGGAGAATCCAGATACAAATAGAACAAAAGCAAACAGCGCACTGCCAGGGAGTCAGGTGGTGAAAAAGTAAAATTCCCATTTTTTTCAGAACATATCTGTTAAAAACATCACCCCAGGGGGGGGGGGGGGGGGGGTAACAAACAGCCTCCTACGCATTTAGGACGGGTAGGTCCTTTATCAAGGAGTGTGGAGAATGGAGCAACCAGGGTGTCTTATATACCCCTTTCTAAATGATTAAAGATTGAAATCAAATGAAAAAATCGGTCCACTCCCCACTGCACATGCGCGTGACGTCACGCGAGGCGACACTGTCGCCAACCAAACATCGGCAGGTAGACACACCCCTCACTCGCTCCGCGCATGCCCACCAAAGGAAAGGACACGAAGTATATCTTATCCTGTATCTAAAAAGACGCAGCACCTCTCCGCCCCCAGGGAACGCCCCTACAGGCCACCCATAGGTCTAGAAGTGCCGCTCCTCAACCAATCAGAGACTGGGCTGAGTTAGCAACACTCCCAAACCAGTGCAAATCAATACAATATCATATATAAGAGCGCAAAAAATATAAATACCAAGGGCAAAAAAAACCTCATTGCTCCATGTCCCACAATAAAGACATACACAAATACAAAATTTACACATCCCATATCACCTATATCATTTTCTTTATATCAAGATGAGAGGGGAATATTAAAATGCAGTGCAAAATCCACATAACTGTAAAAAAACTCTCAACACACATTTGGTATTATGAAAGGAAGAAAAATTCTTAAGACATGATTGGCAATGTGCCACAATGATGAATATCGCACTGCTCATCAAGCATACTGCTGCGACAGACTTTATTCTAACAAATCACCGGTTTGTCCCTGGCTGGTTCCTGGAATGCGACACTGTTCACCTGGAGCATGCCGCGTTCCCTGCCAGGGGTCATGCCCGGCTGACGGGCGGCTGATGTGTTAATTTATAATGGTTTAGGATTTAATAGGCTGCAATGTTTCGCGTGTCCGCCAGATGGCATAAAATCATGAATTGTAATGCAGTATATATATATATATATACTGTATAACAACAACCCCTATAACCCCTAACATACAGTACTGTACACATACAGTACTGTATATGCACATCAATGATACTATGGGCCGGCGAGGGCGAGATGTGTTTGCAGCAGAGAGAGATCCGCTGCTCTCTCTGTGCAAACATCGGCACATTAAAAATTATTTAAAAAACATTTTTATTCATAGTGTAGATGTGCAGGGGGTCTCCGGAGCTGAACCGCGTTGGTTTCAGGTCGGGGGACCCCCTGCTTCCCGAGATACAGCCCCCTTTATGAGGTGCCGGTATTCCTCTGCGTTTCTTTGTCCCGATCACGTGACCGCGGCCTGTAAACCAAGCAGAGGGATACCGGCACCCCCTAAAGGGGCCTGTATCTCGGGGAGCAGGGGGTCCCCAGACCTAAAACCACAGCGGTTCTGCTCCGGAGACCCTCTGCACATGTACAGTATAAATAAAACACATATATAAATAAAAACTCATTCCTTACCTTAGCGGCTATGTGCTACGGTAACGAAGCAGCATTTCTGTATTTTAATAATATTGTACAGTGAGCAGGGGGTTCCCTGAGCCAGAAATTAATGCTCAGGGGACCCCCTGCTCCTGCACAATATTATTAAAAATACAGAAATGCGGCTTCATTACCATAGCGTATAGCCGCTAAGGCAATGAAGGGGTTAACCCACCGTGCCCGCTTTATTGTGGGTAGCGGGGGTGGGTGAAGGGGGTATTTGGCCCTTGGTGTGAGTTTAGGACTTGCGGGGGGGTTGCGGGTGCACTTAACCCCTTCACGACCGTAGCAGTTAATACCGCTACGGTCATGAAGGGGTTAACCCCTCCCGCTACCCCCTGCAAGCCCTAAACAACCACCGTTGGGGCTAATACCCCCTTCACCCACCCCCACTACCCACAATATAAAAAAACTCACACACAGTAGCCGCCCAAAAAAAAATAAAAAAATCTAAATAAATAAATGAATATAAATAAATACATTTGAAATACATTTTTATTCATAGTGTAGATGTGCAGGGGGTCTCCGGAGCTGAACCGCGTTGGTTTCAGGTCTGGGGACCCCCTTTATGAGGTGCCGTATCCCTCTGCATTTAAAGGTCCCGATCACGTGACCGCGGCCTGTAAACCAAGTAGAGGGATACCGGCACCCCTTAAAGGGGCCTGTATCTCGGGGAGCAGGGGGTCCCCGGACCTAAAACCACAGAGGTTCTGCTCCGGAGACCCTCTGCACATCTACAGTATGAATAAAACACACACATCAATAAAGAATCGTTCTTTTCCTTTGCGGCTATGTGCTACGGTAACAAAGCAGCATTTCTGTATTTTTCTGTATTTTTAATAATATTGTACAGTGAGCAGGGGGTTCCCTGAGCCACAAATTAATGCTCAGGGGACCCCCTGCTCCTGCACAATATTATTAAAAATACATAAATGCTGCTTCATTACCATAGCGTATAGCCGCTAAGGCAATGAAGGGTTAAGGCAGAATAAACAATAAATACATCAAATACATATTTTTAATGTGTGTGTTAAACCTCCCTGCCTTCACTGTAATCTATGTAAAAACCCCTCCCCCTTTTGTGTGTGTTAAACCTCCCTGCCTTCACTGTAATCTATGTAAAACCCCCTCCCCCTATTGTGTGTGTTAAGCTTCCCTGCCTTCACTGTAATCTATGTAAAAAACCCTCCCCCTATCGTGTGTGTTAAACTTCCCTGCCTTCACTGTAATCTATGTAAAACCCCCTCCCCCTATTGTGTCTGCTAAGCTTCCCTGCTTTGACTAATCTGTGTAAGACCCCCTCCCCCTAATGTGTCAGTTAAATCTCCCTGGCCTGTGTTTCTGTGAGTGCAGTGTACTGTATGTAAATGTGGGGAGGGGGATCCCGTGTAAATAACCACACCCACACCCACTACCCACTACCCACCTGCACATGGCCCCTCCGCTGCTGCAAAAAAGAGACAAAAATGAAAACATACAAAGTAATGTCCCCTAACCCCTTAATCACCATAGCGGCTATTAACCGCTACAGTCATTAAGGGGTTAACCCACCCTCACCCACCACTCGGGATGCCTACATACCCTGCCACACTAACCCCCCCGTGAGGCCTAACCACCCTCACCCAGTACCCACAAGGGAGGCCTACCCACATACCGTTGGGGAAACACCCCCCCCGCCCCCAGTACCCACAATAAAAACAATACAGTGACCCACAATAAACATCATTCTATTTATTAAATACATTACCCACCCCCTGTGCCTCTCATAAATACAAGATTTATTCTTTTACATACAGGTTTCATAACGCAGCCCCACGCGAGTCCCCGGTGGGCTGGCGGGGCACCTGGACAGACCTACAGGGTACCAGCAGCCCTTTTTACACAGGTTCTGGAGGCCTGCTGGTGGGTCCCGCCAGCCCCATGGCCCCCAGGTGGTCTCCTTGGGTCACCATGGGCCACAATTGGGTCCCCACGGTAGGCCCGCAGATGTCTGGGAGCCCCGGGTCAGACCCACAGGTGTCTGCGGGGCCTCGGGTGGTTCCCACGGGGGTCTGGGGAACTCACGAGTGCTCACTACAGGTCCGCGGTTCCCCCACAGAAGTGGGACCACACATCATCATCCACGCACCTATGGGTCGGCGGTGCCCCCACAGAAGTGGGACCACACATCTTCATCCCCGCAGACTATGGGTCGGAAGTGCCCCCACAGATGTGAGACCACTGCTTCATCCCCGCATGTGTCACCCGTGGAACCACCAGCCTGATACCCGTGGGATACCCGAGGAGACCCGCAGGTGGTCTCCAGAGGTCCCACGCAGAACCACGGAACCAACCCTGAATGTAAAAAAAATAAACCTGGCCTATACATTCAATACATACAACCCCCCCCCCCCAACACCTACAGTACAATAATGTGCAAAATAACTATTATCCAGATATGGATAATAGATTAATTGCCCATTATTAAAAACATTAACTAGCATATTCAAATAAATAAAGTACTACTGACCTCATCAATACGAAGTGTCCGTCGCCAGCGACATCCTTGTCTTGCCCACAAAATACATAGCAAATACAAAGCCAATACATTGCAAGTACATTCAGATATCAATTAACCCCTTAAACACCTTATCAGATAATAACCGCAAAAGTGATTAAGGGGTTAAGGGGTAAGAAATGATGTTGTTTTAAAAGCTTGATTTGATGTGTTTTAAATTAATTTGTCTATGCTGCTATGCATTATTGTGAGTTTAAAGTATTTTAAAATTAGATAGATGTAATCCTTGGTATTGTATTGTGTGTTTGAGGGAGGTCAGGGATAGCCTTGGTTTTAAAGGTTGTATTCTGGTTGGTACTTATATTTTTTCACAGGCTAAATTGTTCTGCTCCAGGCGTGAATTAGTTAATTGTTTCATTGTTAGGGAAGGAGTGTCAATTGTTTAGGGATGTAAATAATGATTGCTAATTGATTTTTGTTTACTTGATTGGTTGTAATGTATTGATTGGAATGTGAGGTGTTTCATTGGCATTTCATTGGCATTTGATTATTTAGATTGTAAGATCAGTTAGGATTATTAAAGGAAATTCATTGTAATGTAGTATGTCTGTATGGAGAAGTGTTATTTGTAGGACAGTATGGTTTTGATAACCCTTCTACATTTATTTGTATATTGGTTCATCATGTGTGTGTATATACTGTATATATATATATATATATACAGAGATATATATATACACAGATATATATATATATATATATATATATATATATATATATATATATATCTGTATATATATATATCTCTGTATATATATATACAGTATATATATATAGTTGCATGATGAAGCCACTGTACAAATTCATGGGTGAAGGGTGGGTATCGGGCCAGTTTGGCTTAACCCCTTAATCACCTTTGCGGTTATTATCTGATAAGGTGTTTAAGGGGTTAATTGATATCTGAATGTACTTGCAATGTATTGGCTTTGTATTTGCTATGTATTTTGTGGGCAAGACAAGGATGTCGCTGGCGACAGACACTTCGTATTGATGAGGTCAGTAGTACTTTATTTATTTTAATATGCTAGTTAATGTTTTTAATAATGGGCAATTAATCTATTATCCATATCTGGATAATAGTTATTTTGCACATTATTGTACTGTAGGTGTTGGGGGGGGGGGGGTTGTATGTATTGAATGTATAGGCCAGGTTTATTTTTTTTACATTCAGGGTTGGTTCCGTGGTTCTGCGTGGGACCTCTGGAGACCACCTGCGGGTCTCCTCGGGTATCCCACGGGTATCAGGCTGGTGGTTCCACGGGTGACACATGCGGGAATGAAGCAGTGGTCTCACATCTGTGGGGGCACCGCCGACCCGTAGTCTGCGGGGATGAAGATGTGTGGTCCCACTTCTGTGGGGGCACCGCCGACCCGTAGGTGCAGGGATGATGATGTGTGGTCCCACTTCTGTGGGGGCACCGCGGACCCGTAGTGAGCATTCGTGAGTTCCCCAGACCCCCGTGGGAACCACCCAAGGCCCCGCAGACACCTGTGGGTCTGATCCGGGGCTCCCAGACATCCGCGGGCCTACCGTGGGGACCCAATTGTGGCCCACGTTGACCCAAGGAGACCACCTGGGGGCCATGGGGCTGGCGGGACCCACCAGCAGGCCTCCAGAACCTGTGTAAAAAGGGCTGCTGGTACCCTGTAGGTCTGTCCAGGTGCCCCGCCAGCCCACCGGGGACTCGCGTGGGGCTGCGTTATGAAACCTGTATGTAAAAGAATAAATCTTGTATTTATGGGGGGGCACAGGGGGTGGGTAATGTATTTAATATATAGAATTATGTTTATTGTGGGTCACTGTATTGTTTTTATTGTGGGTACTGGGGGTGGGGGGGGGTGTTTCCCCAACGGTATGTGGGTAGGCCTCCCTTGTGGGTACTGGGTGAGGGTGGTTAGGCCTCACGGGGGGGGTTATTGTGGGAGGGTATGTAGGCATCCCGAGTGGTGGGTGAGGGTGGGTTAACCCCTTAATGACTGTAGCGGTTAATAACCGCTATGGTGATTAAGGGGTTAGGGGACATTACTTTGTATGTTTTAATTTGTGTCTCTTTTTTGCAGCAGCGGAGGGGCCATGTGTAGGTGGGTAGTGGGTAGTGGGTGTGGGTGTGGTTATTTACACGGGATCCCCCTCCCCACATTTACATACTGTACACAGCACTCACAGAAACACAGGCCAGGGAGATTTAACTGACACATTAGGGGGAGGGGGGCTTACACAGATTAGTCAAAGCAGGGAAGCTTAGCAGACACAATAGGGGGAGGGGGTTTTACATAGATTACAGTGAAGGCAGGGAAGTTTAACACACACAATAGGGGGAGGGGTTTTTACTTAGATTACAGTGAAGACAGGGAATCTTAACACACACAATAGGGGGAGGGTTTTTTACATAGATTACAGTGAAGGCATGGAGGTTTAACACACACAATCGGGGTAGGGTTTTTTACATAGATTACAGTGAAGGCAGGGAGGTTTAACACACACATTAAAAATATGTATTTAATGTATTTATTGTTTATTCTGCCTTAACCCTTCATTGCCTTAGCGGCTATACGCTATGGTAATGAAGCAGCATTTCTGTATTTTTAATAATATTGTGCAGGAGCAGGGGGTCCCCTGAGCAATCATTTCTGGCTCAGGGAACCCCCTGCTCACTGTACAATATTATTAAAAATAAAAAATGCTGCTTCGTTACCGTAGCACATAGCCGCAAAGGTAAAGAACGATTCTTTATTGATGTGTGTGTTTTATTCATACTGTAGATGTGCAGAGGGTCTCCGGAGCAGAACCGCTGTGGTTTTAGGTCCGGGGACCCCCTGCTCCCCGAGATACAGGCCCCTTAAGGGGGTGCCGGTATCCCTCTGCTTGGTTTACAGGCCGAGGTCATGTGATCGGGACCTTTAAATGCAGAGGGATACCGGCACCTCATAAAGGGGGCTGTATCTCGAGGAGCAGGGGGTCCCAGGACCTGAAACAAACGTGGTTCATCTCCGGAGACCCCCTGCACATTTACACTATGAATAAAAATGTATTTCAAATATATTTATTTATATTCATTTATTTATTTAGATTCATTTATTTATTTTTTGGGCGGCTGCTGTGTGTGAGTTTTTTTTTGTGGGTAGTGGGGGTGGGTGAAGGGGGTATTAGCCCCAACGGTGGTTGTTTAGGGCTTGCGGGGGGTAGCGGGAGGGGTTAACCCCTTCATGACCGTAGCGGTATTAACTGCTACGGTCGTGAAGGGGTTAAGTGCACCCGCAACCCCCCAGCAAGTCCTAAACTCACACCGAGGGCCAAATACCCCCTTCACCCACCCCCGCTACCCACAATAAAGCGGGCACGGTGGGTTAACCCCTTTATTGCCTTAGCGGCTATACGCTATGATAATGAAGCAGCATTTCTGTATTTTTAATAATATTGTGCAGGAGCAGGGGGACCCCTGAGCATTAATTTGTGGCTCAGGGAACCCCCTGCTCACTGTACAATATTATTAAAATACAGAAATGCTGCTTCGTTACCGTAGCACATAGCCGCTAAGTTAAGGAATGAGTCTTTATTTATATATGTGTTTTATTCATACTGTAGATGTGCAGAGGGTCTCCGGAGCAGAACCACTGTGGTTTTAGGTCCGGGGACCCCCTGCTCCCCGAGATACAGGCCCCTTTAGGGGGTGCCGGTATCCCTCTGCTTGGTTTACAGGCCGCGGTCACGTGATCGGGACAAAGAAACGCAGAGGGATACCGGCACCTCATAAAGGGGGCTATATCTCGGGAAGCAGGGGGTCCCCCGACCTGAAACCAATGCGGTTCAGCTCCGGAGACCCCCTGCACATGTTCACTATGAATAAAAATGTACTGTACTGTATGTTAGGGGTTATAGGGGACGGCTTCAAAGACAACAATTCGCAAACGCCCCCATATGTTTTTACACAGCATTGCAATATTGCAGCCAGCGGGAATAAAATGCTTAAATCACAGCCTGGAAAATAACGCAATACACTCCGGGCGAAAACGATACAAAACCGAACATCACCGGGATATACTGAAATTTGCGGAATTAGCCGAGTTAGAATAAAGTTGGTCGCTTCTGTATGTCCATCCTCCCTGGAAGATGCATAGGTGAACCCCCAATGTAGTTTATAGCTAATACATGACTAATTCACTTGACTTATCAAGATAACCCATTATGTTATAAGATAATAGATAAAAAACAACAAGAAAAGAAACAGTAATGATAGACATAATCTAGACAATATAAAGGCTAAGATTCAGTTCGAGAACCAGTTAATAAATTCCTGGTTATAATGTAGAAATTCTCAGATATCTATAATAGGCTAACTCAAGCAAAAGAAATACATACTCATCGATTCAAAAATTGACTCAAATTCCACTCAATATTCAGACTGCAGGGGGCTCTGGTTTGTTACATAATTATCCAATAAGCCTCCCTGCGGTCCAAAAGATTGAGCAAATCACCCCTTCTCTCATTAGAAAACACCCTTTCAATGCCTCTTACTGTTAATCCTTTAATCCCCCCTTTGTCACAATCTGAGAAGTGCTTCTAGACTGGGTGTGAACAGTCTGTTTTTTTGATTAATCTCACGTGTTCTAGTATCCTAACCTTCAGAGATCTCGTAGTCCTTCCTACATAATTCATTCCACACTTGCACGTTAAAAGATATATAACGTACTGTGTGTCACAATTAATAAAGGTTTTAATCAGAAATGAACGCCCGGAAGAAGAACTTTCAAATTGGGCTGAAGATACCATAAATTGGCAGATTTTACATCCTCCACACTTGAAGGACCCTTTTGTAACAAATTTCTTAGTGACAGTAGTTATAGTTACATAACTCTGGGACACGTAGGAAGCGATTGTATTGGCTTTTTGATAGACAAACCGCGGACCTTTGGTAATATAATTTTTCAAACTGATATCCATTAGTAAAACATTCCAGTGTTTTCGGATAATACTTTGAACTTGTTGACTACATTTGTTGTATTGTGTAATCATAAGTGGTTCATCCTCTCCTGTGTGGCCTAGACGTCCCTTTTTACCTGTATTATTATCTCCTTTTGACTGAATATTAAATTGGGAAACCCTCATTTCTGATGACTCATCCGTTCTGGGGCCCCCCTTCCCTTGGGTATTTAATAATGTCTCTCTATCAATCCTCGATACCTCTTGAAGAGTTTGAGCTACCTCCCTGACATTATAGCCTCGCTGTTGGAATCGATGGCTCAATTCCCCAGACTGTCGGATGAAACCCTCCTCTGTGGAACAGTTCCTCCTCAGTCTGAGGAATTGGCCCTTGGGGATACCCCTAATGACCGTATGGGGATGGCAGCTGGCTGCTCTGAGTAACATATTTCTAGAGTTTGGCTTTCTATAAGTGTCTGTTTGAATATTCCTCTCAATATCTATAAATAATCGAAGGTCCAGATAGTCAATATGGTGCAAATTATAATTATAAGTGAATTTTAAATTATTAGTATTCTGATTAATATAATCAAAAAAAGCGTGCAGTGTGACTAAATCCCCTTCCCAAATCATTATGAGGTCATCGATGAACCTCTTGTAAAACATGATGTGCTTTCTAAATATATTCGTGCTAGTGAAAATAAATTGTGACTCCACCACCCCATAAATAAATTAGCATACACCGGTGCAAAACTTGTGCCCATCGCGGTGCCCTGTTGCTGTAAATAAAATTTGTGATCAAATAAGAAATAACTGTGAGTAAGTAAAAAATTAATTGAATCTAAAATAAAAGCTGTGTGAAATTGATTGCTATCTGGACCCCCTATGAAATGATTGACAGCTGCCACCCCCTGGTCATGTTTAATGACTGAATATAATGATGTAACGTCTAGAGTTACCCACAATGACTGGGGTCCCCATTTAACAGGTTTTAGTTTATTAATCAGATCCCCTGAGTCCAACAGAAAGGAGGGTAGGCCTCTCACAAACGGTTGCAGATATTGATCAATATACTTGGATAAACCATCTCCCAAAGATCCAATAGACTAAACGATTGGTCTCCCCAGAGGGTCAACCAATGTCTTATGGACCTTTGGGAGATGGTAAAAAACAGTAATAGTAGGACTAGGGTTCCATAGGAAAACCCTTTCAGTTTTATTCAAAACTTGAGTGATTTCACCCACCTCTATAAGCTCCTTATAGGCTCCCAGGAACCCTTCCGTGGGGTCGCCCGGTAGCACAGAGTAGCTAGTGACATCCCCAAGTTGCCAATAGGCTTCCTTGAGGTAGGCAGTCCTACTCTGCACCACCACTGCACCCCCCTTATCAGCATTTTTAATCACAATCATAGAACTCTTCTGTAGAGATAACAACGCCTGTTTCTCTCCCTTATTCAAATTATGATTAGCCACATTAGGACATGAAAAACCCTCTGCTAGTATACGTAAGTCCCTTATCACCAAATTCTCAAAAGTCGTTAAAAACTGACTTTTGACAAACTGGGGATAAAAGTGTGAGCCTTTTTTGAGACTCGACCTCCATGTACTAAATTCAGGGATCGGTGTCCCCATCATGTTTTCGTTATGGTCTCCCAACAATTCTTCAAGATCCATCAAATCCTGAAGGTCACATGCTTCCCTAAAGGCTAAAACAGATGAACCTACCGCCCCCGGTTCTATGAGTGTCCCCTGTGTAACATTACTCATGGTAATTGTAATAGGAGACTCAGGTTCTTCTATAGGTGTAGAAGGATAATCAACAATGTCCATTGCTTCACCCCCTCCAAGGTGGAAATCAGGGCACGTTTCTGAAAAAAAGACTTCAAGGTTAATTTACGTACAAATTTATGTACGTCTATAGCTGTATTAAATAAATCAAAGTCCATTGTTGGTACATATTTGAGGCCCTCCTTGAGTAGAGAAAGTTCCGAGGTGGATAACTCATGCCCTGAGATATTAATTACATCCATATCTTGACTATTATTCACTTCTTCCTCTTTGCTGGCCATCTGCCCCCTTCTCTTCTTCTTTCCTCTTCTGGTTCTTTTTGATTTTTTTGTAAGAGGGGGAAGTTTTTTTTGCTGCTGCTGCTGTTGTTTTGTTGACTTTTGGTGATCCTCTCTCGCTTCATGATAGGATCTGTCATAATCTGCTGCAAACGACCTTGGTCTGGAGGAATGTCCTGATTCATAGGAATGGTGTCCCGCTCTCTCTGTCTGTAGGAAGGAGACTGAATGGGATACATTTTCAACATCTGAGAGATCCGAGTCTCCACTAGGTTGGTCATTACCCCTTGTTTTTAATATGGATTTCCGTGGTGTAGACCTCATTGTTTTATCCCTCTGTTGATAATATTTCTGGGGACCTTGGAAGACTCGTTGCCAATGGGGATAATTTTTCTGGGGATCGGACGTTGCCAATTATATATCTGTTTCTTCTCATAGTCTGTCGTATTTATTTCGCTTTTTAGCCATTATATCCTCTTCTACTTTGAGAACTGTCTCAGATAAAATTCTGTCATCATTTCTAAAACCATCCAAGTCTTGGAATTGCTGTAATTGTGTTTGGAGTTCCTTAATCTGAATCTGTAAACCTTTTCTTTCGTTCACTTTTTGTTCCACAATAAGCTCCATCAATTTGAAGGAGCACTGGGATAGAGTTATTCTGAAAGCCAGGGTCATATGTAGGATGATTTAGCCCAGATAGTGTCAACTCGGCCCTCTTTTCCAAGCACAACAAGTCTGTTTCTTTTCCTTACTTTATTTGTGGAAAGCAGGTAAAAAACAGGTACTTGTGTAGAGATGTAGGTGTTGGGATAATGTCCCTCTGTGGGTGCTTGGTAGTTAAAGGCAGGTGACAAAGATAATCCTACCAGTACAGGAGTTTACAGCAGAGTACTCACTCATCCAGAGGTTATGGTGGAAAAGGAAGTGAGGGGCAGTGTGGGTAAAGGGAATAGTCTTGGGACAGACTATCTTTGAACAAACAGAAGGGGGGCAGACTGGCCCATTCTGGTGAGGATCTCAGAGGCTGCAGTAGCAGCTCACTGATGTCATGCCCAGAGGCAAGAAATGCAACATTGTTACATGTCACACAGGCACAGTATGTGTATGCAAACTCCATGCAGCTGAAATAAGAACTGACAGGCAGAAGCTGCAAAGGAGAGAGGTGGGTGAATCAGAAATGCAGTTCTTGTTCCATGACACTCCCCGTCTGGTATCTGGAGATACCACTATATAATTTGAATATGTGGAACATATGTGCAATTCATAACAAAAATAACATCACACTCTCAAACAATGCAAGAGTCCGTGTCCACATAGCGATGTGACACCGGCCGGTATCACTGGTATCAAGGTCCCTTGGCCAAGGTTCTTTGGCAAATGATGCAGGGTGGATGCACAGCTCCAGGTTTGCTGGTTGCACCACAATGTCTTTGTGTAAAAGTCTCTGGCACTGTTTCCTTTTAGCCTTGTGAGAGAACAGTCTTTTTGTCTCTGTAGTTTTACCCACAGAGTGCATCCCCTTGTAGGTATGCCAGTCGTGGTAGCCTGTCGCTCTATCACCTGGCGTTTGGCAGAAGGAGATGGCTTTTGGCTCCTTGCGGAAGCGCAACAACACTCCTGGAAGACTGGTGGTCGTGTCTAGTCCAGTAAAGAGGGCGTCGTTCAGGGAGACTCCCTGGAGCTGAGCGCTGGGGCTGAACACTATCCGGATTTGATCGGGTTCCTGAGGGTGGTAGGCCCCAGATAATTGGAGGTACCGGCATTCTTCACCTTCCTTCATTAGAGGTGCTGGCTTTGCGTGGCCGGTAAGGAATATCTTCTGGATGAAGGCCACAAAGTTGTTTTTGGTCTCTGGTTCCCTTTGTAGGTCGCAGAGGTGCAAAGTGAACCTAGAGATGGTATGTTCTCCATTGTTTGGGAAGCGCCTTCTTGGTGAACGGAATGGTAGCGGGTTCGCCCAACTGCCAGGTCCGTTTCTGACGAGCTCCTTGACCGTTGACATCAGGAATTCTCCATCTCCCATCAATGGTGTTTGCTTGTCGTCGTGCTTTGTGGTCTGGAACGCTGTGCACCCTAAGTCACTGGTGCATTCCTCTTGCAAGAGAACGTTTCCACGTATTTTGGTGATACGCCTTTGTATCTCTTTGTTGACTGCCCTCAGGAGGTTGTTCTCTCCTTGGACATGATGAAAAACAGTCTCTTTTGCCCTAGTAAATCCCTTTATGAGATGTCTCTGAGATTGTCTTTTTGTAGACGTGTGAGAGGACAGTCTTTTTGACACTGTGGCTTCACCTGTAGGGCGCAATCTTTTGCGGTTATGCCAGCCGTGACAGCTGGCTGCTTTATTGCTGGATACTCTGTGGAGAGGAACGACTGTACATCCTAGCCGTGCCATTGCTCGTGAGAGGATCGTCCGATTGTTTATTGTCTTTTGGATGACCCCTTTGCCGGTCGCCTTTGGGAGGTTACTTTCTTCCTTCGGTGGAGTCGACTCGTCATCCTTGGTTATCTGAACCGCTAAGCATCCTAGGCCATTGTCACATCCCCCCAATGCAAGGATGTTTTTGTTCACCTCAGGGCTATGACCTTGTCTTTTCTCTCCACTTGGCCCTTTGGTCACTTGGAGATGGTCAAGACATTGTTCAGAGACAGATGTGTGTCCACATTCTGTTACTACTGTTCTGCGGGCGTCAACATAGTCTTGCCCGTGCTCTTTGTCGGTGCACGTGTTGCCCATTATCACCCATCCTAGGTCAAGTCTTTGGGCGTATGGTGCGTTGTGGGGTCCGTTATGCTGTTTATGGACTTTATGTACCCTCATGATGTCCCTGCCGAGCAGCAGCAAGATCTTGGCGCCTTGTTCTACCGGCAGGATGTAGTTGGCTATTCAATTGAGGTGCGAGTAATGGCGTGCCATGTCTGGTGTGGGAATCTCATCCCTGTTTGTGGCCATGTGGCTGCACTCGATGAGTGTGGGAAGGGGCATGTTCACTTTGCCGTCTATTGAGCATATGGTGTAGCCATTCACTCTTCTTCCTGTGGTCTCCATTCGCCCTGCGCACGTTCTGAGAGTGTAAGGAGAAGCACCGTCTTGTATGTTAAACATGTCGAAGAACTCTGACCTGACCAGCGATCGGTTGCTCTAGTCGTCGAGGATTGCGTACATCCGAATAGCCTTCTCAGGTTGTCCCTGGGGGTGCACTGCGACAAGGCATATTTTGGAGCAGGACATTTTGTCACCTTCTTTTCCGCAAACCTCAGTGCGCTGGGATGTGACGGATGTTGACTCCCCTTCTTCTTTCTCCCCGCCATGCTCCGCTACGGAGGATGGGTTATTGAGTTGGTGGAGTGTCAGCGCCTCTGGGTGTAATGATGTCACGTGCTTGTCACTTTCGCACACTGTGCATTTGATCTCTTCTTCACAGTCTCTGGCTAGGTGAGTCGTGGAACCGCAGCACCTGAAGCAAACTCTGAATTCTCCAAGTAACCTCTTGCGTTCCTCTAGGGACTTCATCCTGAACCCAAAGCACTTGTTAAGTGGGTGTGGCTTCTTGTGTATGGGACATTCCCTGTTTGGGTCCCTCGGTTTCTCGTCTCCGGCGACCGACTGATCGGGAGTAGTTTGGGTTGTGGGAGGCACGTCCGTCCTGTGGACCGAGATGGGTGTTTGAGTGTTACCGTATCTCGCCACTGGTCTCTCATTCCTTAGGCTGCTTGCACTGTGTGTGGTTTGCGCACCTAAGATGAAACTGGGATCGTTCCTTGTCCTTGCCGCTTCGCGGATAAAGCTCAAGAAGAATGAGAATGGGGGGAAGGCGACTTGCTTCTCCCTTTTGTATTTGGAGCCTTGTGAAATCCATTTTTCTTGGAGGTTGTAGGGTAGCTTCTCCAGGATAGGTCTCACTCCACGAGCTGAGTCTAGGACGTTGAGACCTATTAAGGAATGGTCTTTCCTTGCGAACTCAAGTTCTTGCAGCAGGTCCCCGAGCTCTCGTTACTTCGAGTAGTCTTTAGTTGTGATTTTGAGGAAGCTGTCGACTCTTTTGAAGAGCGAATCCTCGACTGCTATGGGGCTGCCGTAGGACTCTTCTAGCCTTTCCCACACTTGGTCAAGACCTACTTGGGGTTGGTGCGCATTGGCCGCCCGAAGTCTCTTCGCGTGCTCCCTGGATTCGTTCCCCAGGAACTTTAATAGCAGGTTGAGCTCTTCCCTTGCTGAGAAGTCCAAGCTGTTGATTGCGTCTTTGAACGTGAACTTCCACGTCTAGTAGTTCTCATGGCGTCGTCAAAGCTGATGAGTCCTGCTTGCACGAGGTCACGCCGGATCATGTACTTGGCTATGTCTGTCAGGCCTGAGGCATCGGCGTGTTTGTCCCGTTCTGAGGTATTTGCTGTGAGGGTCCGTGCAGTCGCCTCTTCCTTGGCATGGACGCGTGATGACTGCTGGTCCATGTGAGGGGCTGTGTTTTCCCGTGTGGGTGTACCTGGATGGCGAGCCCGTTGTAGTGCATCCGTGTGCGCGCTGGCGTGTGGATCACTGTTGCGGCTGTGGCTATCCCAGGCAGCATGTACCATTGACGGAGCAGCGTCTTCTCCTCGTGGACCTAGCAAGTCTTCGGTGTCTGTAGAGTCACTCCCTCCGTGTTGAGATGGTGCGCTGGTATTTACACTGAAGAGGCTCCTTACGTAGTCTTCAGTGTGTTGGGCTGGATCCTCTGAGGCTATCCGTCTGTACAGTTGCTCCCCGCCGTCCTGTCTCGCAGCTGCTTCTAAGACTTCGGCTTGGGCTATGGCGGCAGCGGCGTCCTCCTCTTTGCTTAGAGCTTCTAGATCCGCGTCCAATTCGGCCTTTCTACGCGTAGCGGCATTGGTAGCGGCGGCGGTAGCAGCGGTGACGTTTTGCTCCTCCTCTTCTATGCGCGCTCTTTCTGCCTTTATGGCTGCCTCTCTCCGACCATATTCGGCCCTGAGGGTCCTTTTCCCTCTGGTTTCCTTAACTAGACGGGGCCAGAATTTCTTTGGGATTTTGAGGCAGTTTGTTTTATTCTTTATTTTTCTTATGAAACTGTATTAGGTTTGTGTTCATATTGATATTATTATTGGGAGGTGTCTGATCCAGAAATCTGTCTTCGGTGGTTAACCTCTTCACTGCCAGATAAATCTACATTGCCTATTGGTTCCGTTACTTTGTATCTTTATTATTTCTATTTCCTTTATCAGTTACAGATGTATCCTCCTGGGATATAGCCATGCAATACAGCAGCAGTATTTGTTACTGGTTACATCACTGTGGCTCTTGGTACAGTAATATGTGGCTGTGTCTTCTACTTTCATTCCGGTCATTCCCAGGTACACCTCATTCCTGGTGGTGTCTCTGGACAGAGATAACCTGCTCCGGGGGGTCAGGTTGCAGGCTGAGCCTTGTGTATGATTAAGATGAGCCAAGAAAACCAGGGTGTCCCCTGTCCGCTGCCTGGCCCAGTCCACAGAGTGGATCTTACTGCCATCAGTGATTGGGACAATGGTCACCTTACAGGTCAGTCTGAGGGTCTCAGAGGGTCTCACTAACAAAGGTCCTGAGAGTGACAGTGACATCTGTGAGTGGGCACCTGAAAAGGGGAGACAGGAACATTACACACAAGTGCACACAGACTATAGGTGAGTATAAGTGTGCAGTCCTGGTACCCACTTACACGGCAGAGCTGGGATCACACAGAGTACAAGGAAGAAGATGCACATGTTGCTGATACACAGATTCCTCTTCTCAGTCTGATGTCCAAGAGCAAGTAAAAGTCTTTCAATATTTCACAGAGGAAGATGAAGTTCATCATTTGCATTAATCATTTGCATATATAATGAAACGGACTATTTCACACATTTGTATAATTTCTAACCCAATCTATTAATTTCCTTTATTTACAGCTCTAATAATACTTTGCTACATTGTAGCTGGTGTTATTATTGGGAGATTACCAGGTCCATCTTCTTCCTCATCGGGCAGGACGTGTCTTGTAATGTTTGTCTCACAAATTAAAATATCTGAACCTTTTTCCCTGGAAATATCACATCTGCTTTAGTGATAAACTGGACCCATGTCACTGCCTGCAGACTAAAGATGGGGAAATTATCACCAGAATCAAAATCCATTGTATATAAACATCTAGTAATTAAAATTACTTCACTGATCAATGGGGAACAAGCAGTTTGTTTAATGAACCAGCAGAGAAAGAGCCGCTATTAACATAAATAACTTGCTTTGTTTGGTTCAGATTATTACATCTCAAATAACAAAATGAATCCAGCACAGACCGGGTCTGAGGAGTTTTACATAGAAATCCCAGATTTGCTGCAGTTTACATGGAAAACATGTCCCTCTTTGTGGCCCTGAAAGGGTGTGAATGTGACAGCTCAGTCACCCGAGGGGTCACCCTGATAATAACTGCATTTGTGTCCCAGGAAAGTGCAGAATAATAACAGGTTTGGGAGGTGACACCTGCAAACAGAGTGAGTGTTACAGATCTCCAGCTGTGTTACTATGAACTTACTCACACGATGTGCAAATAACAGTCACATTGTACTGAGGACAGAACACAAAGTAATGAGAGGAGATTCTTCCTATTTATCCCAGGAGAGAATCACACACCCCAGTCTCTGCTTCTCCCTCTGCGCAGACTGCTGCAGATCCGACCCTTGTGCTAATATCAGTTAATAAAAAGGAAGTGCTCTGCAGATTTACATATTGTACTCACTGATAGAGGTGGGGATGGAGGTGGTGATAGAGGTGAGGATAGAGGTGAAGATTGAGGTGGGGATGGAGGATAGAGGTGGGTATAGAGGTGAGGATAGAGATGGGGATAGAGATGAGGATAGAGGTGAGGATAGAGGTGAGGATAGAGGTGGGGATAGAGGTGGGGATAGAGGTGAGGATAGAGGTGGGGATAGAGGTGAGGATAGAGGTGGGGATAGAGGTGAGGATAGAGGTGGGGATAGAGGTGGGGATAGAGGTGGGGATACAGGTGGGGGATAGAGGTGGGGATAGAGGTGAGGATAGAGGTGACTATCGAGGGGGGATAGAGGTGAGGATAGATGTGGGGATAGAGGTGGGGATAGAGGTGGGGATAAGGGTGAGGATAGAGGTGGGGATAGAGGTGAGGGATAGAGGTGAAGATAGAGGTGGGGATAGAGGTGAGGATAGAGGTGGGGGATAGAGGTGAGGATAGAGGTGGGGATAGAGGTGGGAATAGAGGTGAGGATAGAGATGGGGATAGAGATGGGGATAGAGGTGAGGATAGAAGTGAGGATAGAGGTGAGGATAGAGGTGGGGATAGAGGTGAGGATAGAGGGGGATAGAGGTGGGGGATAGAGGTGTGGATAGAGGTGGGGATAGAGGTGAGGCTAGAGGTGAGGATAGAGGTGGGGGATAGAGGTGGGGATAGAGGTGGGGGATAGAGGTGGGGGATAGAGGATAGATGTGAGGATAGAGGTGGGGATAGAGGTGAGGATAGAGGTGAGGATAGAGGTGAGGATAGAGGTGGGGATAGAGGTGAGGATAGAGGTGGGGGATAGAGGTGAGGATAGAAGTGAGGATAGAGGTGGGGGATAGAGGTGAGGATAGAGGTGGGGATAGAGGTGGGGATAGAGGTGGGGATAGAGGTGAGGATAGAGGTGGGAATAGAGGTGAGGATAGAGGTGGGGATAGAGGTGAGGATAGAGGTGGGGATAGAGGTGGGGATAGAGGTGGGGATAGAGGTGAGTAGAGGTGGGGGATAGAGGTGGGGATAGAGGTGGGGATAGAGGATAGAGGATAGAGGTGGGGATAGAGATGGGGATAGAGATTAGGATAGAGGTGAGGATAGAGTTGGGGGATAGAGGTGGGGATAGAGGTGAGGATAGAGGTGAGGATAGAGGTGGGGATAGAGGTGAGGATAGAGGTGGGGGATAGAGGTGGGGATAGAGGTGGGGATAGAGGTGAGGATAGAGGTGGGGATAGAGTTGGGGATAGAGGATAGAGGTGGGGATAGAGGATAGAGGTGAGGATAGAGGTGGGGATAGAGGTGGGGATTGTTATGGAACAAGAGCCACATTTCTGACTCACCCCCTCTCTCCTTTGCAGTTTCTGCCTGTCAGATTTTATTCCCAGCTGCATGGAGTCTGCAGACACATACTGTGCCTGTGTGGCTTGCAACAATGTTGCATTCCTTGCCTGTGAGCATGGAATCAGTGAGCTGCTACAGCAGTTTCTGAGATCCTCACCAGAATGGGCTAGTCTGCCCCCCCTCCTGTTTGTTCAGACATGGTCTGCCCCTAGACTATTCCTTTACCCACACTGCACCTCACTTCCTTTTCCACCCTGGAGACAGTGAGTAAAAGAACCCCTTCTCTGTTTATCCCCCTTGGTGAGGCCATCTCTTTTTACCGGTTCCTAACTAACAATCACCATTACACACCATCCACAAGCATCTGTATCCTGCTGCCTTTTCCCAATAAAGTGGAGGAAATATTACAGGACTTGGAGTGATTTAAAAGGGAACTGTGTTAATGCTATCGGGAGCCATTCATACCAAACGTGACCCTGGCTTCAGAATAGTAAAAAGAGGACTGTGTGCCTTGGGAAATACACACAGAGGAGCTGCTACCCACAGCCTTTATGCTAAAGAAACAAGCAAGCAGCTTACATAGCAAATAAACAGCAGTCTCTCACCACATTGCACAAGCACGTTGCTACACAGAGCCACAAGCCTCTACACAGCAAACTACCACAGCTTTATGCAAAGACAGTGAGCAGCCTTACTTTGCTATTAGTACACAGAGCAGCCTCTGCAACTGCACACAGTCTGCAGCTTTCACAGACAACCAGTAGCTCAAACTGCACAGCAGCCTTGCAACAAACAGTGCTTCTCTTACAATACCTAACTGCCTTTTTCTCTGTCTGAGTCCACCCGCTGCTCAGCCCCACAGTGAGGAGCCTACGGACACCTGTAAGTACAGCTACCCCAACGCTGCACGCTGCAGGACACCGCTCGGCACCATCTGAGACAGACGCCCTTCGCTGTCAAGGTAAAAGATCGCACGCCACACGCACTGGCAAAAGGCCTACACACACCTACAGCATGTCAGAACTCAGAGCCTCACCAGACATCACGCAGGAGAGCGATCACTCAGACACAGAGACCGCCGCGCAACTGCAACAGGCGCAGGCAGGCGCAAGGCCTAAACGGACAGTCACACTGACACAAAAGGCCCGTGAAAAATACGAGACTGACATTGAAGCGCACCGCGCTAAATTAGAGTTGGCCTGGAACACTACCACACTTGGGATACGCAATGTCGCCGGCGCTGGCAATTCTGTACAACAGCTCGAGCAGGCAATAACTCAATTAAAGATAGACCACTTATGCTACCAAGGGCTGTCGGAGGCATACGTCACTTACCTGGCCAGGGCTAATACCGGTGAAAGCCTGCATGAAAGGGACTTACAGCACAATACTGACTCGACACGTGATAGCCGCGTGCGAACCGCCATCGCAGACGCCCAAAGCGAGAGAAAAGAGCTCCTCCTGGAGACCGCATCGCAGCGCTCGAGCACATCCAGGCACTCATCAAGGTCAGCAAGATCAGCGCAATCTAACGCGTCCAGCGCAAGCACAAACGCTACCAAGGCGCGAGCCACCGCAGAGGCCGCACGTGCCAGGGCCGCATACGCTCAGAAAGAGGCAGCCATGAAACTAGAAAGGGCCCGCATAGAAGAGGAGGAGCAGACCGCCGCTGCCACCGCCGCTGCAGCCACTGCCACCGCTGCACGGAAAAAGACAGAGGTGGACGTTAGCCTAGAGGCCCTAAATCAAGAAAGAGAAGCTGCTGCCGCTATAGCCCAAGCAGAAGTCCTAGAAGCAGCCACGCAACAGGATGGCGGGGAGCTACCGTACAGACGGATAGCCTCAGAGGATCCATTCCAACGCACCGAAGACTACATAAGGAGCCTCTTCAGTGCAAACACCAGCGCACCATCTCAACACGGATGGAGCGACTCCACAGATACCGAAGACTTGCCAGGCCCACGAGGAGAAGATGCTGTTCCTGCAATGGTACATGCTGCCTGGGATAGCCACAGCCACAATAGTGATCCACACGCCAGCGCGCACACGGATGCACCACCACAGGCTCGCAATCCAGGTACACCCAAGCGGGAGAAAACAGCCCCTCACACTGGCCAGCAGCCATCACGCATCCACGCCAAGGAAGAGGCGATCGCACAGACCGTCCCAGCAACTACCTCAGAACGGGACAAACGCGCCGATGTCTCAGGTCTGACAGACATAGCCAAGTACATGATCCGGCGCGACTTGGTGCACGCAGGACTCATCAGCTTCAACGACCGCCCTGAGAACTACCGTACGTGGAAGTTCACGTTCAAAGACGCAATCGACAGCTTGGACTTCTCAGCAAGGGAAGAGCTCAACCTGTTAGTCAAGTTCCTGGGGAACGTATCCAGGGAGCAAGCGCAGAGACTTCGGGCGGCAAACGCGCACCAACCCCAAGTAGGTCTTGACCTAGTGTGGGAAAGGCTAGAAGAGTCCTATGGCAGCCCCGAAGCAGTCGAAGATTCACTCTTCAAAAGAATCGAGAGCTTCCCCAAGATCACAACTAAAGACTACTCGAAGTTACGAGATCTTGGAGACCTGCTGCAAGAACTGGAGTTTGCAAGGAAAGACCATTCCTTAATAGGTCTCAACGCCCTAGATTCAGCTCATGGAGTGAGACCCATCCTGGAGAAGCTACCCTTCAACCTCCAAGAAAGGTAGCTTTCACAAGGTTCCAAATACAAAAGGGAGAAGCAGGTTGTCTACCCCCCATTCTCAGTTTTCTTGAGCTTCATTCGCGAAGCAGCAAAGACAAGGAACGACCCCAGCTTCATCTTAGGGGCGCAAACCACATCCAGCGCCAGCCACCCGAGGAACGAAAGGTCAACAGCAAGGTACAAGGACTCCAGAACAGCCATCTCGGTCCACAGGACGGACGTGCCCCCTACGACCCACGCGAGTCCCAGCCAGACGGCCAACAGGGACAAAAAACCAAGAGACCTTAACAAAGAATGCCCTATCCACAAAAGGCCGCATCCACTTAACAAGTGCTTTGGATTCAGGATGAAACCCATAGAGGAGCGAAAGAACCTACTCAGGGAATGGGGAGCCTGTTTCAAATGTTGTGCTTCCACAACTCATTTATTCAAGGACTGCAAAGAAGCTATGAAATGCACAGAGTGCGATAGCGACAGGCACATAGCCGCTCTACACCCGGAAGCTATGAAGCCCAAAGCAAGCAAAGCCCCTAACCCTCCGACAAAGCAGGGCGGGGAGGAAGAAGTGGGAGACACCCCCCCCCCCGACGTCAGTAGCATCCAAATGCACAGAAGTATGCGGAGAAGGAAACGACGGTAGATCTTGCTCTAAAATATGTCTGGTAGCAGTGCACCCAGAGGGACAACCCCAAAGAGCCAAACGGATGTATGCGATCATCGACGACCAGAGCAACCGATCGCTGGTCAGGTCAGAATTCTTCGATATGTTCAACATACAAGACAGTACTTCTCCTTACACTCTCAGAACGTGCGCAGGGCAAATGGAGATTACCGGGAGAAGAGTGAATGGCTACACCATATGCTCAATAGACGGCAAAGTGAGCATGCCCCTTCCCACACTCATCGAGTACAATCACATGGCAGAAGATAGGACTGAGATCCCCACGCCAGACGTGGCGCGACACCATCCCCATCTAAAAACCATTGCCGATCATATCCCACCACTAGACGAAGATGCCCAGATCCTGCTGCTACTTGGCAGAGACATCATGAGAGCACACAAGATCCGCGAACAGCGAAATGGGGACCACAACGGCCCAAGCGCTCAAAGGCTCGATCTAGGATGGGTGGTTGTGGGAGAAGTATGCATAGACAGGATACGAGGACCCGACAATGTAGGCGCCCTACGGACGAACTTGTTGGAGAACGGTCGTATGTCCCACTACAAACCTTGTCCGAACCACTTTCAGGTCCACGAGAAGCTCGAGACCAAAAGGAACTATGGAGACGAGCCTGTGGCAAGAAAATACCCCAACGACCTAGGGAGTACAGTGTTCCAGACAACAAAGGACGACGACAAACAGGCGCCATCAATGGAAGACAAAGAATTCTTGAGGTTAATGGATAAGGAACTCTTCAAGGACGGATTGGGCAGTTGGGTAGCCCCACTACCTTTCCGCTCGCCAAGAAGACGCCTCCCAAACAACAGAGACCATGCTATGTCTAGGCTCGCTTCGCTCCGCCGTAACCTACAAAGGAAACCGGAGACCAAGGAACACTTTGTGGCCTTCATGCAAAAAATCTTCCACAGTGGCCATGCAGAGTCGGCGCCCCCACTGAAAGAAGGCGAAGAATGCTGGTACCTCCCGTCTTTTGGCGTCTACCACCCCCAGAAACCTGGCCAAATCCGAGTGGTATTCGACTCCAGTGCTCAGCATCAGGGAGTCTCCCTAAACGATGTTCTCCTCACCGGGCCGGATCTGACAAACAGTCTTCTGGGAGTGCTGATCCGCTTCCGCAAGGAACCTATCGCCGTAACCGCAGACATTCAACAGATGTTCCACTGCTTCCTTGTGCGAGAAGACAACCGTAACTACCTAAGATTCCTGTGGTACCAAGATGACGACATAGAAAAATAA
Organism: Ascaphus truei; assembly: GCF_040206685.1. Lineage (NCBI taxonomy): Eukaryota > Metazoa > Chordata > Amphibia > Anura > Ascaphidae > Ascaphus > Ascaphus truei. The sequence continues at coordinate 37,895,563 of NC_134495.1, forward strand.
ATCACGGAGTACAGCATGAAAGTACATGTCTTCGGGAACAGCCCATCACCTGCAGTGGCAGCCTACGGCCTCAGAAGAACGGCCCAAAACGGAGAAGCAGAGTTCGGGAAAGACGCCAGGAGCTTCGTCGAAAGAGATTTCTATGTGGACGACGGATTAAAATCAGTTTCCACCGAAGAAGAAGCCGTAGATCTACTCAAAAGGACACAAAAGACGTTAGCGAAGGCCAACCTAAGGTTGCACAAAATAGCTTCCAACAGTGCCACAGTGATGAAGGCGTTCCACGCAGATGATCAAGCACCAGATCTCAAGAATTTGGATCTGGGGACCGACACGCCTCCCATACAGCGGAGCCTGGGGATAAGCTGGAATCTTAAAACAGACACCTTTACGTTCCAGGTAGCCATCGAAGAAAAACCCTTCACACGTCGCGGAGTCCTGTCCACCGTCAACAGTCTCTACGACCTGCTAGGATTCATGGCTCCTGTCACTATACAAGGGAAGTCTCTCCTCAGAGAAATGTCCTTCGAAAAACAGGAATGGGACACCCCACTACCTCCAGAAAAACGGAAAGAGTGGGAAACGTGGAAACACTCCTTGAAGGCCCTCGAGCAACTTCAAATCCCGCGCCCCTATTCACCTATATCTCTCACCGCCGCACACAGCAAAGAGCTTTGCGTGTTCTCAGATGCCTCCACCAAAGCTATAGCAGCGGTGGCCTACCTAAAAACCACAGACGTGGATGGAGGTTGCCACATCAGGTTCATCCTCGGCAAAGCTAAGCTGGAGCCACAACCCGACCATACTATACCCAGGCTCGAGCAGTGTGGTGCAGTGTTAGCAGTAGAACTGGTGGAGCTTATCGAGAACGAGATGGACAGCAAACCAGATGCCGTCAAACTTTACACAGTTAGCAAGGTGGTACTGGGATACATATACAACAAGAAAAGGAGATTCTACGTATACGTAGCTAACCGTGTAGAAAGAATCAGGAAGTCAACTCAACCAGAACAATGGCACCACGTGCCCACAGATCAAAATCCCGCAGATCACGCCACCAGATCAGTGCCCGCATCTCAACTGCAGAATACGTCGTGGCTCACAGGACCAACGTTTCTCACGCAGCCCACGGAAACGCCACCAACCCAAGTTGGCGACTTTGAACTCGTGGATCCCGAGAAGGATACGGAGATAAGGCCCCCACAAGTATCCGTGGTTCTCACCAATGTATCGCACAAAAACGCATTCGGATCACATCGATTCCAACGCTTCTCAAGATGGACGGCCCTTCTGCGAGCAGTAGCCCATCTCGGGCATATAGCCTCTTCCTTCCGCCAGACACCAGATGGTAAAACTACCGGCTGCCACGGCTGGCATATCTGTAAAGAGCTGCGCACCGTAGAGGAAATTACAAAGGCTAAGGAAACTGTTCTCAGTCATGTTCAAAGAGAAACGTACAGTATGCGGAAAAGATCAATTGCATTCGCGGAAAGAAGAGTGTTCACAAAAACAGTCCACTCTGGAAGTTGAATCCCTTCATCGACAACGACGGCCTCATGAGAGTAGGAGGCCGCCTCAATAAGTCTCAACTGAGCAGGGAGGAAAGCCACCCTCTCATCATCCCTGGCCGGCATCACATCGCTACTTTGTTGGTGCGCCACTACCATGAACAAGTCATGCATCAGGGACGACACTTCACCGAAGGCGCTATTAGGGCGGCGGGCATTTGGGTCGTTGGCATGAAAAGGTGCGTGGCCAGTAATCTCCACAAATGTGTTAGGTGCCGAATGCTGAGAGGCAAAAGCCAAGACCAAAGGATGGCGGATCTACCTATCGACAGACTTAATACAGAACCCCCTTTTACCTATGTAGGACTCGATGTATTTGGGCCCTGGATGATCATCTCACGTAGAACTAGAGGCGGGCTAGCAAACAGCAAACGATGGGTGGTACTCTTCACCTGCATGAGCACACGAGCTATACACATCGAGGTTATAGAATCTATGGATGCTTCAAGCTTCATAAATGCCCTCAGAAGGTTCTTTGCAGTCAGAGGACCAGTTAAACAAATACGCTCCGATTGTGGCACCAATTTCGTTGGAGCATGTAAGGAATTACAAATGGACACTAAAGACAATAGAGACAATAGTATCCAAAGATACCTGCGCGACCAAGAGTGCACGTGGACATTCAACCCCCCTCACTCCTCTCACATGGGCGGAGCATGGGAACGCATGATCGGAGTGGTTCGGCGTATCTTGGATTCTATAATGCTAAAAACCGATCTGACTCGACTCACTCACGAAGTGTTAACCACATTCATGGCCAAAATATCAGCGATAGTCAATGCTAGGCCCTTGATCCCAGTGTCAACAGATCCAGAATCGCCAAGTATTTTGACACCAGCAATGCTGTTAATCCAGAAAGTAGGGAACATCTCCACCCCAGTCGAAAACATCCATTCTAAGGATATGTACAAACAACAGTGGAGACAGGTGCAGTACTTGGCCAACAAATTTTGGGACCGCTGGAGACGCGAGTATCTGGTGACACTTCAAGAACGCCACAAATGGCAAACAGTAAAACCAGATATCCAAGTGGGGGATGTGGTCTTGTTGAAAGATAAACAGGTGGCAAGAAATGAATGGCCCATGGGACTTATAATCAGAACTATCCCAAGCGAAGACGAAAAGGTTCGCAAAGTGGAAGTACGAGTGGCCCAGAATGGGATCGTTAAAACCTTCCTAAGACCCATTACAGAGACTATCCTTTTAATGCCCAAATCGGACTGTGATGGGGAAAAACTGGTTACCAGTGCCGTGGACTTTTAAGAGACATTGTGGTGCATCAAGCTAACCAAGAGCTGCGCACCCACCTGGCTTCCCTTACTGGAAGGCCTGGCCAAAGGACTTTGATGCCAGTGGTACCGGCCGGTATCACATTGTTATGGAAATATGGACTTTTGCAGTATATCGTTATGTTGTATGTATTGCACATATGTTCCACATAGCCTGCCATATAGTGGTATCTACAGATACCAGACGGAGAGTGTTATGGAACAAGAGCCACATTTCTGACTCACCCCCCTCTCTCCTTTGCAGTTTCTGCCTGTCAGATTTTATTCCCAGCTGCATGGAGTCTGCAGACACATACTGTGCCTGTGTGGCTTGCAACAATGTTGCATTCCTTGCCTGCGAGCATGGAATCAGTGAGCTGCTACAGCAGTTTCTGAGATCCTCACCAGAATGGGCTAGTCTGCCCCCCCTCCTGTTTGTTCAGACATGGTCTGCCCCTAGACTATTCCTTTACCCACACTGCACCTCACTTCCTTTTCCACCCTGGAGACAGTGAGTAAAAGAACCCCTTCTCTGTTTATCCCCCTTGGTGAGGCCATCTCTTTTTACCGGTTCCTAACTAACAATCACCATTACACACCATCCACAAGCATCTGTATCCTGCTGCCTTTTCCCAATAAAGTGGAGGAAATATTACAGGACTTGGAGTGATTTAAAAGGGAACTGTGTTAATGCTATCGGGAGCCATTCATACCAAACGTGACCCTGGCTTCAGAATAGGGATAGAGGTGAGGATAGAGGTGAGGATAGAGGTGCGGATGGAGGTGGGGAAAGAGGTGAGGATAGAGGTGAGGATAGAGGGGGGATAGAGGTGAGTATAGAGGTGGGGATAGAGGTGAGGATAGAGGTGAGGATAGAGGTGGGGATAGAGGTGAGGATAGAGGTGAGGATAGAGGTGGGGATAGAGGTGAGGATAGAGGTGGGGATAGAGGTGAGGATTGAGGTGAGGATAGAGGTGAGGATAGAGGTGGGTATAGAGGTGGGTATAGAGGTGGGGATAGAGGGGGGATAGAGGTGAGGATAGAGGTGAGGATAGAGGGGGTATAGAGGTGGGGATAGAGGTGCGGATGGAGGTGACTATAGAGGGGGGTTAGAGGGAGGATAGAGGTGGGGATAAAGGTGAGGATAGAGGTGAGGATAGAGGTAAGGATAGAGGTGGGGATAGAGGGGGGATAGAGGTGAGGATAGAGGGGGTATAGAGGCGGGGATAGAGGTGCGGATGGAGGTGACTATAGAGGGGGGATAGAGGTGAGGATAGAGGTGAGGATAGAGGTGGGAATAGAGGTGGGGATAGAGGTGAGGATAGAGATGGGGATAGAGATGAGGATAGAGGTGGGGATAGAGGTGGGGATAGAGGTGAGGATAGAGGTGAGGATAGAGGTGGGAATAGAGGTGGGGAAAGAGGTGAGGATAGAGATGAGGATAAAGGTGGGAATAGAATAATAACAGATATAAAAGTGAATACAGACTGGCAGAGTGAGCTGAGAATGTAACACACAGCTTGTTCCCTTATTTATTACACATAATGTTATAGCCAATTTGTTTAAATCACTGATTAAAAGAGAATTACCAGGGATTGCAGTGTGTTTCCATTGGAAAATATGTGTGAGAAAACAAAATATTAAGTAAAAATAAACGCATTGAAACGATTGCTGCTGAAATAATTTATTTCATGTTTTCATGTCACAAGGTTGGGTGCAAAAGGAAGGAAAACTAAGATACAGAAGAAGAATTTGTCTGATTTCTTGTTATTAAACGTGTAGTTTTTAGCACAAAACCTCTGATTGGGGAGGATACATTTCCTGATATTACTTTATGTATCACTGCTTTTCTATATCTGACATGTACTGAGAATGGATCCTGTACTTCTCTGGGTTACAGAACTGTGTGAGTCTCAACAAATCTGTGTTATATGGGTCAGTAACTTAGAATTTTCTAGAAAAGGATAAAACAATAATATGTGTCATTTTATTCCATAAAGGTAAATCTTTACTGCAGCCCTATACTCACACTCATTCATACACAAACTCAAACTCACTCATAATCATACTCACAATTGGACTAATTCAAACTCTCTCTCTCTCACACACACACACACACACACACACACACACACACACACACACACACACACACACACACACACACACACACACACACACACACACACACACACACACACACACACACACACACACACACACACACACACACAGGCTCTGGTGCAAATATGTAAGAATCTTAGATTAGTAAACACCTTTTGTCTGTATAAAAATAGAAGTCTGATCTTTTGTAACAGAAACAGGACAATGTTCAGTATTACAGGGAACAAGTCATTCCGTTTCCCCCAAATCCATCCCCCACATTACAGAGCATTCTCCCAGGTTTGTGTCTGATGGAAACAATGTTTATTACATTCCCGTTTAATAACAGTGATAGAGAAACTAGAAGCCTTGTGTGTACTGAACCTGCACTTCTTATTTAGGCTTTTCATGTGTTTCTGCTGCCCCCTGCTGCCAAAGTGAGGAGGGACAGGACAGGTATTTGTCACAGTCCTGTGAGGACTCTTGTCACTGTGTGTCTCGCACAGTAATACAGGGCGGTGTCTTCAGTTCTCAGGTTATTCATTTGTAGATATAACGTGTTCTTATTATTTTCTCTGGAGACTGTGAATCGCCCTTTAACTGAATCCTCATAGTATGCGGTGCCCCCATCGGGGCTAATATAAGACACCCACTGTAACCCTCCCCCGGGACTCTGTCTAACCCAGTGCATGTAATAGCTGCTGAATGTGAATCCGGAGGCTGCACAGGACAGTGTGTGAGAGGCTCCGGGCTTTATCACCACTGGATCCGACTGGACAAGTTGGACATCAGACAGAACCCCTGGAAGAGACAAACACCATTACACATAAGGACACTTCTACAGTACACACGTGTGACCTCAGGGACATTAATCATTTAAATGACATGTTATCCTGATCTTGTGGGACATGTCTCCTGGGAAATGTTACCTGTTAAACATGACACTAATAATCCCAGCCTGAGAAAAGTCTCCATATCTGCAGAGTTTGGGGGTAGTGTGGGAGTGTCAGGGGGTGAGCGGCTCCTGCAGGGGACAGAGTCACTTCCTCTGCTTTATCTGGGACTCGGGGACAGAGACATTTATACACAGGACATGTGGTTACTGTATTTGCATAGTGTCCTAATTATAGATGTATATCTATATATATAAAACCAATGTGCACATCTGTCCTTAATCATATACACATATATAAAGCTCATTACAGTGAAATACATTTAAACCCTGATATTCATGCAATTCCTTATGTCTTAATAAAGTTGCATACAATTTGGTATCATTTTGCTTGCCAGAGTATTGTTAAGTAACTTTCTACATCGTTACATGGAAAAATAGACATTTACTGTATATATTAAAATATAGATTCATTGAGATTTGCATTAAATGCATAATTAGAAGATTGGAAAAATTACAACAATAAAACAATATCTTCCAGTGATAAATATTGGGACATAAAACAGCACCAGATTTATTTGTGGGTTAAATGCATATGCTTATTTCCTTACAATGAGGAAAGTGACCAAATGACAGAGATTTTTTTAATTGATTAAATGAAGATGACTAAAACCTTTTTCTAAATTAAATCGGACAAGTAGAAGTCTTTGTTAAATCATTTTTTATATTTTTTACATTTCCATTGTAAACAAAATCTTAAGGGGATTTAAAAATTATTAGCTAATGTATATTGGTGATCAGACTGTTTGTCAGACCTCAGGCACAGGTAACATGTTAGCTTTGTTCTGTGTGTTGTTTGCATAGTAATTATGAAGCTGTCATTAGTCCGAGAAACAGAAGTAACTGATCTGCTGATTCCCGTGTTCCTGACAATAAATCTCACATATTCATGTTCACAGGATACAGATAACTGTAGAGGATCTGAGTTCCTGCTCTGCACATAACCACTTCCCCAGAGAGCTCTGCTGGGGGATCTCAGGCTCACAGCTTCTTCCTGTTCTGTTTCCTGTGTGTCCCTGAAGGACGGGACTTCCATGTGTTTTATCTGTGTGACCTTCACCCGCAGCCCTAAGGGACTTGTATGTGTTAGTCTGTAATAAGCTGACATGTCATTGACACATCTGGAGACATATCAGAAGGCCCAGAGTTCGCCAGCAGATCATAAAAAGGAAACACGAGAAGCAAGATGTTTTCCCTTTTCAGACATGGATTTCGAGGAGGGCGCAAATACAAAGGGGGAAGAGGAAACGTGCTGTAAAATTCCCTTTCCAATGGCGAGCGTGGTAGGGTACACTCCAAGGCAGGATGCTGAAGGACCATCTAGCACCTCAGAACAGGATAAGACCTTGGCTGACCTAGAGGTCAGTCCCAGAGTTTTAAGAGGGCGCAGTGGGAAGAGCCCACCTTAGTTGAGGGGGAATATACGGGACCAGAGTAGTACTACCAACACACCAGAGATGTCACTTTCCTGTCTTTTTTAGAGGTAGAAAATTACCTAGTGTATCGGGTCGATAGTAGAATTCCTCCTATTACTAAACAGTTGTTACTCCCACGGACAGTTTGAAATATTGTATTACACTTTGCACATAGTCACCCATTGGGGGGCACCTGGGGTGTAAAAGACAAGAGAAAATGTTCTATGAAGGTTCTTTTGGCCTGGGGTTCTAGCGTACTGCTGCGGCGCATCTGAGTCTAACACATCGCCGGTTTTTCCCTGGCTTTTTCCTGGAATGCGACGCACTTCACCCGGAGCATGCCGCATTCATTTTGCGTTCTCAGCCATGGGTTGACGCTCGGTTGATGCGTTTATTGAGAATGGTTCGGATTTAATAGGTTGCAATTCTTCGCGTGTCCGCCAGATGGCAGATATTCATGAATTGTAATGCGCATGCGCTTCAGTGTGTCGACTTGCAGGTGTTTCATTTAAAAAAGATACTGTACCACAGTGTGCCATTGTAACTTGGCCTTGAGACTGAAGGAAGAGGTTGCAAAAATGTATCAATTTAGGCTTTTCATATTAAAGAAAGACAAAGACCAGTTTCGGTTACACTATTCTCCAGAGACCCGCCGCCCGCCATGAGTGTTCAAGTGCAGCCCGCTTTCCAAAAACCCGACAGAAGTTACGCGTATTTGATATGGGCCGCTATTAATGCAACAGAGGATAAGATGGCAACAGTTGAGAGGACACGCCCCCCCGATGGTGAATGGCAGCTTAGAGTGAGAGCTCCATTCCCCCCGGTGCATAATAGTGTAAAATAACAGTTAAAACGCTATCGTCTCCTTAATAAAAGCTAAGCGCAACATACATCAACCTACAGAGATGGCTTCTACCAAAACGGTGCGTAGAAAAACACAGCCAGTATCTACATTTTTTAAAAGTAAAGGTACAGCTAAGGCCGGGACTCATGATTCCCCTGAGCAGCATCCAGCAGCAGACCCTGATATGGACAGTCCTGCAGAGGAGCAGGATGATATGGCAGTGGTGCGGAGGAAAGACATGAAGGAGTTTTGCTCCAACATGAAAAAGTTCTTCAAGACAGAGCTCTGGGCACTAAGGAAAGATGTGGATGCCCTGGGGGAGCGTACTGATACCCTGGAGTCTAGGGCAGAAGAGAACACCAGCGCCATATCCCAGACACAAACACAAGTGTCCACCCTTAAAGATCAAATCAGATCCCTGGAGGAAAAGATCGAAGACGGGGAGAATCGCGACCGTCGCTGCAAAATACGCCTGCGCGGGGTGCCTGAATCGGTCACAGATCCGGAAGACTTCGCCGCTAAGTGGTTAGAGCATCTGTTCCCAGACCTGACAGAAAGGGACTTAATGCTAGACAGATGCCATAGGGCACTCAGAGGCAGATCCCAGCAGGGGGACCCCCCCAGAGACATCGTTATGCGGTTCCACTGCTATCGGACAAAAGAACAAACATGCAGAATCGCCAGAGAGATGAAAACAGTGGAGTTTGAACACATCAAATTCCAAGTATATCAAGATTTGTCCCCAGCTACCCTGGCAAAAAGAAAGGCAATGACCCCCATAACTAGAGCGTTCCGGGACAAAGAAGTGCGCTACAGATGGCTGTTCCCATGTGCAGTTCTGGTTGTGAAAAACGGTGTTGCACACACACTGAAACATGTGGAGGATGGAGAGGGATTCCTCCGTAAGGTCCTTGGCTCCCCGCAAAGCCCCCCTCACCTGGTAGCTGCTGAAGATGGCGCCCCCTCAACCTCATGGCGCGCAGCTGGGAGCCTACGATCCGCAGCTAGAGTTGTGGAGGAACCGCCGAGCTCCACATAGACTCTGCTATACCACCCCAATAAACATCTACATTCTCCCCCAAACTCCCCAGCAGGATCCTTTGGAAGGCCCTAGCCAAGGGGTGCTTGTCCGGGAACCCCCATCGACCCCCCCACGGAGATTAAGAAAACTTTCAGCCCCCGCAGGTCTACTCACTTTTTTTGAGGGGCAGCTATCTTCTCCTGCTCCTTCCCCGAGGCGAGCGGGAGCAGCCCTGCTCTTTGCGGGATGCCTCGATGACGTCACTGGCTCCCGCGAGACTTGAAGCGGGACGCATGCGCGGAGGGACACAGCGGCGACGGCACCGGGCAATGACGTAGCCGAAGCCCTAGACGGAGCCATCGGAGTCTCACAAGCACCCGAACTCCCCCCCCCCCGAGACCCAAATATGTCCCTGAACCGGCGAGATCTAGCAGCCGGACACACCAGGCGGCGCACCCGGCGATGGGAGCAGAATGAGATGGGACCCGCAGCAGGGGAACCCTTCCAGGCCGGTCCCGATCCCCTTCGACTGCGCAGCTGACTGCACGCGGTGACGCGTCGGCCACTGGGGGACGCAGGAGAATTGTGTTCCCTGGCTCCGGCATGTCGCGCGATGTGGCTGAGGGCCATAGGGGAGGGGGGAAGCGAGGAGGAGTGTGTGGTGGGTGGGGGGGGTGGGGGGGTGAGTAACAGAGATGCCTATCTGTATATGTGTCTGGATGTCTAGATGCCTGTGTGTGTGTGCCTGAGTGCGTGAGTGCCTGCCTCTGTCTGTGTGTGTGCGTGTGTATGTGTATAAGTGCCTGCCTACCTATGTGTGTGTGGGTATGTGTGTGTATGAGAGTACCTGTATATATGTAAGAGTGCCTGTGGGTATGTGAGGGAGCCTGTGTGTGTATGTGTGAGAGTGCCTGTGTCTGTGTATGTATGAGAGTGCCTGTGGGTATGTGAGAGAGCCTGTATGTGTGTGTGTGTGTGTGTGTGTGTGTGTGTGTGTGTGTGTGTGTGTGTGTGTGTGTGTGTGTGTGTGTGTGTGTGTGTGTGTGTGTGTGTGTGTGTGTGTGTGTGTGTGAACTTGTGTGTGTGTGAGAGAGCATATGTGTGTGTATGAGAGAACCTGTGTGTATGTGTGTGAGAGTGCCTGTGGGTGTGTGAGAGAACCTGTGTGTGTGTGTGAGAATGCCTGCGTGTGTGATTGAATATGTGTGTTGCTTGTGATCAGCAACCCCAGCCCAAGCCCGTGAAGGGTGGAGGAGGGGGAGAGTAGCGGGTCCCTCCGCTCAGGCCATGCCCCCCTGCCGTTCAGGCCTCCCGATCCCGACCACCCCCCGCTCCGTCTCCCGTTCCCTGCAGACCGCATATCGCGGTCGGTATATGTCGGCGCCCCGCCTGTCAGCAATGCAGGAGCGCTGAGGGAGGGAGCGGGGCCTTGACCTTAGAGTGCTGACGGAGTGGGCTGGTGGGCGGGGGAGGGGGGATGCAAATGCATGCCGGGGCCATCCGAGGGTTGGGGAATCGGTGGCTGCCTCCTGCTTGACCCCACATGGGAACATGGAACACCATAGGGAGATAGGTCTGCATGTAGTCGACTAATGTCAGCGTCATGTGCGCCAGTGGCCCCTCCGCCTTCTTGGATGCCGCTATATGGTTACAATACATGCAGACCACCAGCACATTAAACGTTCACCACCCACACATTAAAACACAGAGGCACTTAAAGGAGGGGAGTCCGGCACCCTACCATATAGAGAGTAGACATTCACATATAAGAGGATAATGAAAATTAGGTAGCCGGTCCTCTGAACTCCTCACCCACAAGAGTGGTCGGGATTGGCGCTACGAGGACCGCACAATAGGAACCCTTTGTGGGGGCACGGTGCTCCTTACAACCTATACTCACATAGAGGGCAAAAACAGGAGGAGTAGGGAGAGGTGGAGTTTTGGGGGAAACTCTTTAGGTGGATGTTATGTAAATGAGAGTTTTTTATTGCTAAAGTTATAAGTTATACTGTTATTTAACTGTTGTCTGTTTAAAGGAGATGCGCCGGCAGGACAGTTCCCTGATCGGCATGTATGTGTCCTCCGCTACGATCCCTACAGAATAGGGGTCGCAAACAAGTCCCAGGGAAGCCAGGACCCAGCAGGCAGGGAAGATCCCGTCGTCAGTCTGGGCCAAAGGACCCATCCCTTGGGTGCAAGGGCCACTCCCGGGGGCTCCCGGAGTGGGCTCTTGTCTTCATGTTCCTATTTGTTTTTTGTACATTACAGTATCTGTTGTTATGTGTCGTGAACCCAATCCCCTTGTTGTTGACCCTCATGTGCTACTCCCAGTCCCCCCCTCCCCTCCCCCTCCCTCCCCGTTGCCTCCCACTCCCTCCTTACCCTTCCCTCAAATACCTATCTACGAGTAAGCGCCCTGAAGGCAGTGATCGTCCGGCCCTACACATGGAAGCCACGGGTAAGTCAAGCAACATAATGATGCGCGTAGTCACACACAGCAATAAATGGCGTTGACTTTTATATCTCACAATGTGCAGGGCTTTAACAACCCCACTAAACGCAAGCTAGCCTTCACAGATTATAAAAGAAAATATGCAGATGTGTTGCTCCTACAGGAGACACATTTCAGCAAAACCAATACCCCCAAATATCTTGATAAAGACTTCTCCCAGGTTTTTTCGGCCTCTGCTGAAGTCAAAAAGCGTGGAGTTGCCATCCTATTCCGTAATAGCATCCCTTACGAAGGCCTGATAACCAAACGGGATAACGATGGCAGATTTATTATAATAGTAGGAACTATTAGGGGACAGAAGATCACAATCGCCTGTATATATGCCCCCTGCGAAAAGAGTGCAATCTTCTTCGAGAAATTCTTTAGAATCCTAAACTCGGTTGCGCAGGGAAGCGTGGTCTTAGCAGGAGATTTTAATATGGTCCTACAACCTCACATGGACAGATCAGGTGGAGCTACCCTACACAATAAAGGAGCAGGTATATCCCTACGAAGAGGTCGCAAAAGTAACCAACTAATAGACATTTGGAGAGAGCTACATCCAGCAGATAGGAATTACACATTCTTCTCGCACCCACATTGCTCATACAGTAGGATTGATTACTTCGCAGTGTCCTGTCACCTGGTCCCCAAGGTCACCCAAGCGGAGATCCATGATATTTCATGGTCTGACCACGCACCCATAGAGCTCCGGTGCAACAATATTCAAACGGGTAGACCAGGAACGAACTGGAAGCTAAATGAATCCATTCTAAAAATTCCAGAGATCTGTGATACTGTGGGTAATGAGATAGACCAATTTTTCAAAGTAAATGCCGGCTCTGTCTCCTCACATCTGGTCCTCTGGGAGGCGCATAAAGCGACTCTCCGAGGTACCCTCATAAATATCACGGCTAGACGAAAAAAAGAGAGAGAGGCAAAAATTGTCACACTCCAAACTAAATTACAAACTCTCTCCGCCAAACATAAAAAGAAACTAGACCCGCAAACCCTACAAGAGGTAAAAGACACTAAAATTGAATTAAACATGATACTGACCTCCAGGGCTGATAATTCATTGAGTTGGTCAAAGAGGAAATTTTACGAAAAAGCAAACAGGCCGGATACGATGCTGGCCCGCATGCTGAAAGACAGGCAAACTAAATACAACATCCAAGCTTTACGCTTAAAATCTGGTACCCCTACTTCAAACCCACAGAAAATAGTAGATGAATTCGGCTCCTTCTATGAGACACTCTATAATGGTGAGAAAGTGGCACATAATCCTAGCACGAGCAGTAAGCTAAGAGATTTCCTGGCTAGCTCCAACCTGGTGAGATTGACAGAATCAGACAGAGCCTCCCTAAATGCCGACTTCACACACGAGGAGTTGACACAGGCCATTACGGAACTTAAACCTTCAAAGGCACCGGGGCCGGACGGCTTCTCAGGGTTATACTACAAGAAATTTATAAAATTACTTGCCCCAAGGTTGCTCCAAGTATTCAACGCTATTTTAGCGGGAGCCCCCATCCCCAGGGAGATGTTACAGGCGTCTATATCAATCATCCCGAAACCAGGGAAAGACCCACTAGACTGCAAAAGTTACAGGCCCATATCACTAATCAATACGGATATCAAGCTATATGCAAAGTTATTGGCCAATAGAATATGTCTTATCCTACCCAGACTCATACATCCAGATCAGGTCGGATTTATCAAGGGCCGACAAGCCGCAGATAATACCCGTCGATTTATAGATCTGATAGATTTGGCCACTATTGACACTGCTCAAAGTATGTTGTTAAGTCTGGACGCCGAAAAGGCTTTCGATAGGATAGACTGGCCCTACCTAAAGGAGACGCTTGCGGCATTTGGCTTTGGAGATCGGGTGAGTGATGCGATTCTATCGCTGTACTCTAACCCCACCGCCAGGGTTGTACACCAAGGCTACCCCTCTCGGCCCTTCCAAATTAAGAGTGGTACGAGACAGGGTTGCCCATTATCTCCCCTCCTATTCGCCCTCTGTATCGAACCCCTGGCGGCGCAAATCAGAGGAAACCCTGACATCTCAGGGTTAAACGCATACTCCCAAACCCATAAAGCGGCCCTGTACGCAGATGACATCCTCTTGATGATCACGAAACCCCTCACCTCACTACCGAACTTATTTGACCTGCTAAACAGGTTTTCTAAAATTTCCGGCTTCAAAATCAATCAATCCAAATCTGAGGCTCTCAATGTCAATCTCCCCAGCCATATAGAAAAACTATTAAAACTAAACTTTAAATTTCACTGGCAACACAAATCTATAAAATATCTGGGTGTCCACATCACCAGAAACGTCAAAGAAATATACGACGCAAATTACCCCAACCTAATCCGGACCCTAAAATCAGACCTACAAAAGTGGACATCTAAAAGGATCTCCTGGATAGGAAGAATCCATAGTGTTAAAATGAACTTACTCCCCCGTATTTTATATCTCTTCCAAACTCTCTCAGTGCCACTCAGATTGAAGGACCTGCACTCACTTCAATCCGACATCGCCAAGTTTATATGGGGAGGTAAAAAACCAAGAGTCAGCAAAATTAATATGAAAAGGCCGGTCTTGGCTGGGGGTCTAGCGGTACCCTGCCTGTTATCATATTACAAAGCGGCACAGTTGAGCCAAATTGTGCAATGGCAGTCTGACCCGAGATCTAAGAGATGGGTCGAATTAGAGAGCGCAGCCTGTGAACCTATAGAATTACGTAATCTACTCTGGCTCCCCAAAATGGTGCGAAAAGGCGCCAATATGCCGCTATCCTCAATGACCAACTCATTGTCAATCTGGGAGGCCACAAAATTTAAACATTCCCTCACAACGACACGCTCTTTGATGTCACCCCTGTGGAACAATTCCGAGTTCGTGCCGGGCCTATCGGTCGGTAATATCTCAATTTGGAAAAAGAAAGGTTATAATCGGATTAAAGATCTGGAAGGCCATGACAGAAAAGTTAAGACGTTTGATCACATCAGATTAGAAAAAGAGATCCCCCACTCAGAATTCTTTAGATACCTCCAGATCAGGGCGTTCTATAACAAATTTGCCCCGTACCCACAATTGACATCCTTCGAAAAGCTCTGTCTGGCAGAGACCGACACAAAGGGACTTACCTCGCAGCTATACAGCGAAGTGATCAGTTCTAGCAAACAAGCCCATGAGATACCCTCATTTAGATCGCGTTGGGAAACAGACATCGGAGAATGTCTGGAAGACGAGGACTGGAGTGCTATTTTTCTAGCCACAGCAAAGTGCTCCATATGTTCCACCCTCAAGGAAAACGCATATAAGGTCCTGATGCGATGGTACCTTACCCCACTAAAATTATCAAGGTTCGTGCCGGGATCCTCCCCGCTGTGCCCGCGCCAATGTGGAGGATAAAGCTCATAATAAACTTATTGCTCACTTTGCACTCGCAACGCGGTGTGAGATCGCAGCACTATGGAAAAGCTCAGACAAACCAACCATCCCAAAAATTCGGAATCGTATTTGGTTTATCTGCCAGATGGAAAAGTTAACGAGTCTGGTTAACGACACTGGCGACAATTATCTAAAAGTCTGGACGCCTTGGTTGGCACAGACAGACATCCCGGGGTTAGAAAGGGCATCAATCTGGCTATGATAGTTTCCAAGTCCGTTCTCCTTGGGAGAGGTGTGCTACACCCATGCTCGGCATAAGATGATTACATCTCAAACAGGTAACATACCTAGAGAGGCAGCGTAACAACTCTGAGACACACTCACGATCACTAGCATCCATCCCAACCCCCTCTTCCCCCCCTCTTCCTCTTGGATCAATGTTTGTCTACCGGTTTGTCCGTCCGTATGGTTGATTGTTTGTCGGTCTTCACGTTTGTTTGTCTACCCATGTAGTTGTCTACCTGTTTATGTATACGTCATCTGGATGAGTCGTGTGTCAGCCGACTAGTCGGCAGGGCGGTTAATGATTCGGTGACTGAGCTTTTACACCTGGTCCCCCCCGATTAGAAGGGGGGTTTGACACCATAATATGGACCCCGGAAAGCGAGCCGTGTCTCGATACCCCTTTAGGCCCACCAGTCTGACCACAGATTAACGTTCTATTCCATTGATATTAGTAACATTATACTTCCAGATACACTGAGAATCACCATGATATAATGTATTTTGTAATGTATTGTATTGTATAATATTATAAAATTATAAACTAATAAAATTTAAGTTACAAAAAAAAAAAAAAAAAAAAAAAAGATGGCAACAGTTGTTCAAATGTATCAGTATTTTATCGAAAACTAGGACTTTTACAAATTTTCGCCAGCTCCTCATACGTGGAAGCGTGCAATAAGGAAAAGGTTATGTAGCGACCCCTGTTTTTATCGTATTGAGCCACAATTTGTTGGAGGGTATTGGTGTGTATCACCGGCTTTTTCCTGTATCTATGATCATGCAGATGGCAAAAGGCAAAGGGTTGTGTTAAAACCAACTAAGAAATGACAGTCGCTGCCAAGCAATGCACCGGCACCGGCACCATCTTCCGATAACGGTCCGACCGTCAGTGAGCCTGAGCCGGATTTTGCGTGCAGTTTCGATCAAGCTTGCATGTACCTAAGCAATTTCCAGTCTCATCAGCTGACTACAGGTGGACTAGTCCCGCTGCAAACTATCGACGTGGATGATCAGGAACACTGGACTGGCAGTGGACCGGCGCCGGCGCCAGCTGAATGGGAAATTCTATGGTGAGTATTGTTAGTATTGTTGCCATATTATTTTCTGTGGTTTTTATATTTTGACAATGCAGTATCAATATCGGTGCGATTCGAAAGTCAAGCGATTCTCCTGTAAGCAATATCATTGGCTGAGCGGCTTCTACAGGACTGTAGATACTGAACAATTGGTGGAACGCTAGGCGCATGCGCATTGGAACCTTCTTGAAACGCATATGCGTGTCATCACATCGACGGTAGGCGCATGCGCATGTGAACAGGAGACGACCCCCGAGAAAATTATTAGTGGGACTGACTGGGAACTTCTTTAGGGGACTGACCATTACAGTAAAACTTTTATTTTTATTTTTCCTCAGAAAAGAAAACGGCTAATGGAGGGATTTCGATGGATAATATCGCTGCACATTGCTGAATCGGATTTAAAAACCCACGTGCCGGAGTCTACAGTTTAGTGGCCGTTGTTATTGATTAGGATAGAATACTGTACCTGAAACAGTATGCTGATGTTTTCCGGCCATACAGTATACAATACTTTTTTATAAACAGTATACTGTGTATTAAACCCAGAAAAATAAAAACTATGCATTTATTCTACATGTATTACACTGACAGTACATACAGTACAGTACAGTATGCGTCTTCTATATTTTTGATACTCTTATACTGAGCATGCCTACAGTATACAGTGCAGTCCAGTATGCCCCGACATTCTAGAAACACTGTGTTTTGTTACAAAGGAGCAAATGGAACAATGTAAAACAAATCAACATGTTTTTTTATTGGTGGAGTAAGTACAAAAACATTTATTTACAAATACTGTACAATATAGATACATTTTAAGTGCACAGCAATTCAAAACATCAACAGGTGTATGGTTTACTGCTACAGTAGTGAAAACATTTATTTATGTATAGAAAATAAAAACATTTACAGTCAGTCAGTATGGTTTACAGTCACATGCTTTAAAAACAAATTATTTTTCATAAATTATACAAAACCCAACATCTCCTTTATTAAAGTCAAAACATATACAGTACAGTGGGATGGTCTGCAAAACAATCTGCACCAGTACAGTCCTCGAGGGCAGCAGTCAGGCCCGGTTTTCAGGACAACCTAACCTTGAAAACCGTGCCTGTTTGTGGCCCTCAGGGACTGGAATTGTGCGTGTGTACAGCAAGTTAAAACAGTAAGTTAAATACAGTACAGCAGGTCAAAACATGTTCAATACAGTTTAGCACACTAGTATGGCCTTACAGTTCCCATGATTAAACCAGAAAGTCCTCCACATTGTCCGTTCATGGCCGATTCCTTGCATGGCGCAAAACGCCATTAATGCAGTCTCGAACGCCTCTCATTACAGGATCTGTAATTGGATAAAAGCGCCGCAATTCGTCCATAATGTTCTTTCTTAAATTGGCAGGAAGCGCCTTTTTTACGCGATTTCCCTCGTACCCTCGTAGTTCACTCTGAAGGCCCAGTCGCAGTACAACGAGTAGGGAACATGGTGCTTAAAAAGTAACATGGCATACTTGTGGGGTGCACCAGCACTCTTCACCCTATACTTCTCCCTGAGTGTCGGTGGCAGATCGCACAGGGTGATGTCGGGCACCGTATCGATGCGAGCGGGTATAGGTCTTTTGGGAGCGAGTGTACTTGAGGTGATGGGCGATGGTAGGTTGTCTGGGTGGAAGCTTTCCTCCGGTCTCGGTCACCGTGTTATCCTCCTCAACGGCATACATGTACTGGTACACTACATCTTCTGGTGGAGGGGGTGCACTTGGTGATGGAAGGGGGTCGAAGGTCCCATTCATCACATCCATGTCACCCCCCTGCTCCGGCGCCTGGGAAACAGGGGCATGAACACCGAGCAAATGATGTACACCCGCTATGTCAGCCTCTATCTTCTCCAACCGTCGATCCATCCGGTGATCCATATCTAGCATTGTCTCCAGAAGCAAATCTATCTTTACCAGCACAATAGAGTTCCCGGGGATATCCACACTTATCCCATTCAGCATCCAGTCTAACGAGCTGCTTCTTGTGCATGGCGTCTGGACATCTGGGTGGATGGGTGCAACAGAGGATGAGAAGGGTGGAGGAGGTGACCTGTGGATATCCGGTAGAGGAGAAGCGGCAGCGTCGTCGGAGAGGGATGGAGAAAGTGACCTTTGGATTTCCGGGCGAGAAGCAGAGTCGTCTAAGAGCAAAGGAGAAAGTGACCCGTGGATTTCAGAGGCGGCAGCGTCGTCAACGAGGGGTGGAGAAGACGGGCTGAAGATTTCCGGGACAGCGACGGCAGAGTCGTCGAAGCGTATGGGAGGTGGTGGTCTGCGGGTTCGATGGGTTGGCTGCCAATCGTTTTGCATCGAGAGTACATCACCGTATATCTTCTTGACATAATAAGGCTTACGTTTATGAAAACCCTTAGCCTTTGGGGTCAGCAGAAGGTTTTCTTTATTAGCCTTAGCCTGTCGCTTTGGCCTTGGCGTGGAAACGGCAACCGCCTTTCGCTTTTTCTGCTTGACAGGCACGGCAGAGGCGAGTGGGTTCCTGCGTCCGTAGAATCGGGGTTGCTCCATGGAAGCAGGTGGCACAATGCAGTATCTGGACAAGGGCAAGTTCAGATAAACATCATCGAGTGGTGGGCTATGCAAAGTGTGTAACCTTTTATGCATGGCAGCGAGGTACAGGTGTTGAAAGTGGGCGTGTGAGTCATTACCGTATAAATACACCATCCATTTTGTGGATTCACTGCACATTGAATACACAGACTAAACATCGAATATACATTCTTGTGTTTGAACTCTATTTCTTTCTACTCGCAGCAATGGTTGTTAAGAAGATTTCCAAGGATCTCAGCATGCGAATTAAGGAGATGTACACGAGCGGACACCAAATTTCTGCTATTCAACGCTGGTTAGCTACTTCTGGCATCGTTGTGCCAGCAACCACCGTGAGTTATCATGCACACGGAAAAAACAGAGAACGCAAATGGACACCAAGGGTAGCTAACGCGTAAGTACAGTATATTTATAACACCTTCAAAAATGTAGATCCAGAAATATTTTGTATCTTTATATTTATATTGCAACAGTATATATATTTTGTATATTTATATTACAACAGTATACTGTACAGTATATATTTTGTATATTTATATTGCAACAGTATACAGTATATATTTTATATCTTTATATTTATATTGCAACAGTATATATATTTTGTATATTTATATTACAACAGTATACTGTACAATATATATTTTGTATATTTATATTGCAACAGTGTACAGTACAGTATAAATTTTGTATATTTATATTGCTACAGTATACAGTATATATTTTGTGTCTTTATATTTATATTGCAACAGTATATATATTTTGTATATTTATATTACAACAGTATACTGTACAATATATATTTTGTATATTTATATTGCAACAGTGTACAGTACAGTATACATTTTGTATATTTATATTGCAACAGTATACAGTACTGTATATATTTTGTGTCTTTATATTTATATTGCAACAGTATATATATTTTGTATATTTATATTACAACAGTATACTGTACAGTATATATTTTGTATATTTATATTGCAACAGTATATATATTTTGTATATTTATATTACAACAGTATACTGTACAGTATATATTTTGTATCTTTATATTTATATTGCAACAGTATATATATTTTGTATATTTATATTACAACAGTATACTGTACAGTATATATTTTGTATATTTTTATTGCAACAGTATATATATTTTGTATATAAACAATATATTTTCTTTACATTGCAGGGAGACAACTCTTCTGGTGGACAAAATAAGTGAGGAGAATGATGAGAAGAGTGCATTAAGGGTCAAATACACTCTGCAGGAAAAGCACAATCTCGCTGTATCCGAGACCAGCATAAAGAAGATGAGACGCAGCATTGGATGGAAATATGGACGTGTCAGGTTAGTACTGGAGAGTACAGGAGGTAAAAGTGTTGTTTCGGAAACTGTACTGTACAGCTACAATTATTTATTCCTTGTCATTACAGAGCGTACCCCATGATACGGGACGCTAACAAAATCAAAAGAGTGGTCCAGGCCCAGGCATGGATCGACAGTGGGGAAACTTTCCAGGATTGCATCTTCACTGATGAGTCTACTGTATCGCTGGAGAGATTTGCAACATTTGCATTCCACAAAAAAAGCCGTATATCTTTGAAGCCGCGGCCAAAACACCCCGTGAAGCTGCATGTGTGGGGTGCCATCTCTAGGCGTGGACCAGGATGCATTGTCATCTTTGAAGGTGAGATATATCAAACATAAGGTAGCCTTATGCACTGTACTTTACTAGTCTAGCCTTACTGTATGCACTGTACTGTACTATTGTGCAGTTTTTTGAGCACTTTTCTTTTCTTGCTATAGGAATCATGAATAAATCTTTCTTCCAAGACAACATTGTGCCTGAGATAGTGCAATACATCACACGCGAGTTCCCCAATGGTCACCGCTTCTACCAGGACAACGATCCGAAGCACACCGCGTCAACAGCGCATATCCTTGAGCGCGGTATCAACTGGGTGAAGACGCCAGCGGAGTAAGTGCAGTAGGCCGTGTCCCATTTTTGTTCCCCACTGTTTTTACTGTGTACTGTATCTCTTAAACTAATTGTCCTTTTTTTCCAATGACAGATCGCCAGACTTCAATCCGATCGAAATGGTCTGGCATCAACTGAAGGACCATATCCGGAAAGTGGCGAAACCCTCCAAAAAGGACGAGTTGTTGAAAGGCATAATGAGTTTTTGGAATGATGTACTCACCGTGGAACGCTGCAATAAATATATAGACCATATTGCCACTGTGTTGCCCATTGTGATCGCGCGTAATGGGCAAGCATCAGGAAAGTAGTGATGTGCTGTAGTATTGTAAGTACAGTATGATACAGGTAAATATGGCACAGATTTTTTCTTTTCCAATAGTCAGAGTATACAGTAGTTACAGTTTTTTCTTTACAGAGAGAGCAGCACCAGCCATCAGGTTACAGTACATAGTATTTAACAGTAGTCAGAGTATACAGTAGTTCCAGTATATAGTAGACTAGTTTGACAGTACTACGGTAACCTCCTACTAACTGCTCAAGCAGCACCAGCCATGTACAGTACATCACACAATGCCATAATACAGTACGCACATAACTGCACTAATTTTTTGTTTTCTTGTCGTTTCAGGAAAAAGGGTGGCCTGGTGGGAGGTGGGGTGTTGTGTCCAGTCTACTATGCTTGTACAGTCAAATGTACAGTATATAAAAAGCAGTAATGATGTACACAAAACATCTCCTCTCTCAATGAACTACTGTACTGTTCACAGAGGGAGGAACAAGATATAGACGGAAAAAATAATATTACTATATATATATATATATATAAGAACAAAAAAATGTGGCGCCAGAGTAGTACTAGGTGAACTATAAGTGAATGAACTGTAGTGATTCTATATAAATAAAGTGCATATGATTCTTAAAGTGTACCTAAAATTTTACTTAAACTACAAATGTGCAATAATGGATAATTTATACCTAACCGTGATATTAGAAATTCTATTCTACATAACACAACACCTTAAAGAATATATAACAAATATGAAAAATATTATTAAAAAAATATATATATATACAATACAAAAAGTGCTAAAAAATGAAAAACATGAAAAAAATATAAAAAGTCCAACCAGTCCTTCAATAGTCAGTCCATATAAATTGGTATGGATGTGTACAAGGGGGTCTTCGGCTGCTCTCAAATGGGATAAACCACCTCCACGAGTACCTACAAGCAAAAAAAGAGAGAGAGCGCACGCCCCATAGCATAACACTGTTGTATATTTATTTAAAATAGGGGAAGGGAAGGAACAGGGGGGGGGGGGGAATCAAACTCACAAGAT
The DNA here is from genome assembly GCF_040206685.1 of Ascaphus truei. NCBI lineage: Eukaryota > Metazoa > Chordata > Amphibia > Anura > Ascaphidae > Ascaphus > Ascaphus truei. The sequence goes on from NC_134495.1 coordinate 37,917,911, forward strand.
GTAAGAATATAAAAGGCAGTTTGTGAATAATATCACCACCATCCGGTTCTGCTGGGCAAAATCAACTCCCGACCACTGATCAGGACGGCTGCAAACCGGATACCAGGGACGCCGCTACACCGTTTATCTGCTGCCCAAATTCAGCTCTCCACTTCCGAAATGGCCGCTGTATTCTTCCCGCGCTGTGTCTGGCCTCAGGCGCGTGCGCAGTGTCTTCGTGACGTAATCGCGCTCTCAGTTTCCCTGACGCGTTTCGTCACCAGTCGGCGACTTTCTCAAAGGGCTGAGATGTACTCACCGTGGAACGCTGCAATAAATATATAGACCATATTGCCACTGTGTTGCCCATTGTGATCGCGCGTAATGGGCAAGCATCAGGAAAGTAGTGATGTGCTGTAGTATTGTAAGTACAGTATGATACAGGTAAATATGGCACAGATTTTTTCTTTTCCAATAGTCAGAGTATACAGTAGTTACAGTTTTTTCTTTACAGAGAGAGCAGCACCAGCCATCAGGTTACAGTACATAGTATTTAACAGTAGTCAGAGTATACAGTAGTTCCAGTATATAGTAGACTAGTTTGACAGTACTACGGTAACCTCCTACTAACTGCTCAAGCAGCACCAGCCATGTACAGTACATCACACAATGCCATAATACAGTACGCACATAACTGCACTAATTTTTTGTTTTCTTGTCGTTTCAGGAAAAAGGGTGGCCTGGTGGGAGGTGGGGTGTTGTGTCCAGTCTACTATGCTTGTACAGTCAAATGTACAGTATATAAAAAGCAGTAATGATGTACACAAAACATCTCCTCTCTCAATGAACTACTGTACTGTTCACAGAGGGAGGAACAAGATATAGACGGAAAAAATAATATTACTATATATATATATATATATATATATATATATATATAATACATTACAGTATATATTATTAAATAATATTCTTATAAATGTGCATTATTCATGTTTCCCCATGTTTTAAAAAAAAAATTAAAAATGTTTATCCAATTTCAATCGGCCAGAAGAACTTAATAAAGACAGCATTATGTATTATTCATGATTATTTTTATTTTTGTATTTTTTGGTTCCTGATAAAATAAAATAAATATTTATTCACATTCCTGCTAATCATAATCATTGACAACAACCACAACCCCCCCCCCACCCCTTCAGTACACCAATGAATAAGAATGAATGACAAAACAACATTAATCAGTTAATGTTTTATTTAACGCTCAATTCTCACTATGCTGTGAAAATCAGATTTACATTTCAAAATCGAGAAGGGATTTTCCAAAGCGTTACAGTAAACTAAGCCTCAAAGGGTTGGGGGGGGGTGAGTCATGTGCATTAATCAGCTAGCTCCCATGTCTAAAAGGATTAGATTACACTCATGCAGTGTGAGGCTTTGAAGCACGGCTATGGACGGATTAAGAACACAATGACTAACTAACTTCAGAAAATTAATGACTCTGTTGAATGAGGGGGTTGGGTGACTCATGCGCAGTTAGCAGCAAGCTCCCATCTCTGAAAGGATTAGAGTACACGCAGGCGCAATGAGCAGAGTCGATAAGAGTTTGTGTGTGCGTGGGGGAGGGATGAAGGATTAGTCGTGCAGCAGTTCAAAGAAATAACATACAGTACTGTACTGTAGAGTACAGTAATTTCAATAGGCAGTTCATCATAATACTGTAATTTGATCCCTACACCCCCCAAATACAGTACATAAAAAGCACACAAATCAACCATGTGCAAGCAAACGCACAGATTTAATGTCGTAATATCAAGATTGTTTTTGCAGGCGTGTAGATAAAATAACAGTTAAGAGTTACAGGCGCATGAGCAGGAATAAACTAGCTCCCATCCGAAAGAGGATTACACACAGGCTCATACTGTAGAAAGGTGATGCTCTGTGCAAATCAAATTCGAGATGGGATTTTCCAAAGCGTTGCTGTAAACAAAGCCTCTAAATTCCCATCTCAAAGAGAATTACACGCAGGCGCAGTGAGGCTTTGTAGCCTGGCTATGGACAGATTAAGAACACAAAGGCAAGATTCAGAAAAATAACGACTCTGTGGAGGGGGGGGTTGGGATAGTCATGCATAGTAAGCAGCTAGCTCCCATCTGAAAAAGGATTACATGCAGGCGCAGTGAGGCTTTGTAGATCGGCTATGGACGAATAAAGAACACAATGGCAAGATTCAGAAAATTAATGACTCTGTGGAGAGGGGGGTTGGGATAGTCATGCGCAGTAAGCAGCTAGCTCCCATCTCAAAGAGAATTACATGCAGGCGTAGTGAGGCTTTGAAGCTCGGCTATGGACGGATTAAGAAAACAATGGCAAGATTCAGAAAATTAACGACTCCGTGGAAGTTCAAAGCTAAAGACATACTTTAATTTCAAAAGTGGGAACTCCATCCCTACTCTGATTGGCTACCGTACCATGTGACAGGTTTTCATTGACGTCACGTCCTTTCTCCCCCAAGCCCCTGACACATGGTATACCAGAGCCAATCAGAGTAGGGATAAAGTTCCCACGCTCTGATTGGCTACCGTACCATGTGTGCACGGCCATGTGTCTTTTAATGACGTCACCTTAAAGGCAATTGAAGCAAAGCCATTCTGATTGGCTGTGCTTTCATTGCCTTTAAGATGACGTAATCATTTTAATTTTTGTCGGCCAAAACACATGGTTTTCACGGCCCAATCAGGACCGTCGGAACCATGACGCTAAATGTGACGTCATAGGCCTTTAAAAGCCTATGTCGTCTCATTTTGAAGCCAGACACCGCGGAGGAAGGACCTCCGGGGAAGAAAGAAGATCCGGGCGTGGCCGAAGATGGAAAGAAGACCCCGCCCCGCCCCGCTGGAAGGAGATAGAAGAAAGAAGAATACAGATGAAGATGGATTACAAATAGAAGACCCGTGGATTGATTTGGATTTTTAGTTTAATGTTTATTATTTTCTGGTTTATTATTTTATGGGTTCCTGATCGTGGATTGGTTCGTGAGTAAGCTGCGCAACGGGAATCGGTGGGGGCAAGTAATGGTAAGTTAACTAAAGAAATGTATTTTATTTAACTTGTTAATTTTTTCAAAAGGTTTTTTAACATGTGTAGTTTTTTTTTGTTGTGGTATATCATTTCTTGCCACTATATGTATGTATGTACAGTATATATGTCTAGAGAGATATACTGTACAGTATACATTCAGGGTAAGAAATGATGATGTTTTAAAAGCTGGATTAGATGTGTTTTAAATTATTTTGTGTATGCTGCTATGCTTTATTGTGAGTTTAAAGTATTTTAAAATTAGATAGATGTATTCCTTGGTATTGTATTGTGTGTTTGAGGAAGGTCAGGGATAGGCTTGGTTGTAAAGGTTGTATTTTTGTCGGTACTTATATTTTTTCAAAGGCTTAATTGTTCTGCTCTAGGCGTGAATTTGTTAATGGTTTCATTGTTCGGGATGTACTGTAGTGTGAATTGTTTAGGGATGTAAATAATGATTGCTAATTGATTTTTGTTTACTTGGTTGATTAATTTGCAGAATGTATATGGTGCATAGATATTTAGGCATCATTTATATTGGAATGTAAGTTGTTTAAATGGCTTTTCAGAGGTTTAGTGATGATTTAGATTGAGAGATCAGTTATGAATATTAAAGGAAATTGATTTTAATTTAGTGTGTACTGTATGTATGGAGAAGTGTTTGGTTGTAGGACAGTATGGTTTTGATAACCCTTCTACATTTATTTGTACTGTATATTTGTTTATCATGGGTGTGTATATAACATGTGTATATATATATACTGTATATATCTCTCTCTCTCTCTCTCTCTTTCTCTCTGTCTCTCTGTATATATATACAGTATATATATATAGTTGCATGATGAAGCCACAGTACAAATTCATGGGTGAAGGGTGGGTATCGGGCCAATGTGGCTTAACCCCTTAATTACCTTTGCGGTTATTATCCGATAAGGTGTTTAAGGGGTTAATTGATATCTGAATGTACTTGCAATGTATTGGCTTGGTATTGGCTATGTATTGTGTGGGCAAGAGAAGGAAGGCGCTGGCGACGGACACTTCGTATTGATGAGGTCAGTAGTACTTTATTTATTTGAATATGCTAGTTAATGTTTTTAATAATGGGCAATTAATCTATTATCCATATCTGGATAATAGTTATTTTGCACATTATTGTACTGTAGGTGTTGAGGGGGAGGGTGTATGTATTGAATGTATAGGCCAGGTTTATTTTGGTTTATTTTTTTTAACATTCAGGGTTGGTTCCGTGGTTCTGCGTGGGACCTCTGGAGACCACCTGCGGGAATCCTCGGGTATCCCAAGGGTAGCAGGCTGGTGGTTCCACGGGTGACACATGCGGGCATGACGATGTGTGGTCCCACTCCTGTGGGGGCACCTCCGACCCGTAGTCTGCGGGCATGACTATGTGTGGTCCCACTTCTGTGGGGGCACCTCCGACCCGTAGGTGCGGGGATGATGATGTGTGGTCCCACTTCTGTGGGGGCACCGCGGACCCGTAGTGAGCACTCGTGAGTTCCCCAGACCCCCGAGGGAACCACCCGAGGCCCCGCAGTCACCTGTGGGTTTGACCCGGGGCTTCCAGACATCCGCGGGCCTACCGTGGAGACCCAATTGTGTCCCACGGTGACCCAAGGAGACCACCTGAGGGCCATGGTTCTGGCGGGATCCACCAGCAGGCCTCCAGAACCTGTGTAAAAAGGGCTGCTGGTAAACTGTAGGTCTGTCCAGGTGCCCAGCCAACCCACCGGGGACTAGCGTGGGGCTGCGTTATGGACCCTGAATGTAAAAGGATAAATCTTGTATTTATAGGGGGGCACAGGGGGTGGGTAATGTATTTAATAAATAGAATGATGTTTATTGTGGGGCACTGTATTGTTTTTATTGCGGGGACTGGGGGTGGGGGGTGGGGGGGGTTCCAAAATGGTATGTGGGTAGGCCTCCCTTGTGGGTAGTTAGTGGGTGAGGGTTGAGGGTGGTTAGGCCTCACGGGGTGGGGGGTTAGAGTGGGAGGGTATCTAGGCGTCCCGAGTGGTGGGTGAGGGTGGGTTAACCCCTTCATGACTGTAGCGGTTAATAACCGCTGTGGAGATTAAGGGGTTAGGGGACATTACTGTACTTTGAAAGTGTTAATTTTTTCTTCTGTTTTACAGCAGCAGCAGCGGAGGTTGCCATGGGTAGTGGGAATGTATTTATTGGTTATTATGCCTTAACCCCTTCATTACCTTAGCGGCTATACGCTATGGTAATGAAGCAGCATTTCTGTACTTTTAATAATATTGTGCAGGAGCAGGGGGACCCCTGAGCATTAATTTCTGGCTCAGGGTACCCCCTGCTCACTGTACAATATTATTAAAAATACAGAAATGCTGCTTCTTTACCATAGCACATAGCCGCTAAGGTAAAGAATGATTCTTTAATGATGTGTGTGTTTTATTCACAGTGTAGATGTGCAGAGGGTCTCCGGAGCAGAAATGTTTTGGTTTCAGGTCCGGGGACCCCCTGCCCCCCGAGATACAGACCCCTTTTGGGGGTGCCGGTATCCCTCTGCTTGGTTTAACAGGCCGCGGTCACGTTATCGGGGCCTTAAACGCAGAGGGATACCGGCACCTCATAAAGGGGGCTGTATCTCGGGGGGCAGGGGGTCCCCCGACCTGAAACCAATGCGGTACAGCTCCCGAGACCCCCTGCACATCTACACTAGGAATAAAAATGTATTTCAAATGTATTTATTTGTATTTATTTATTTATTTATTTATTTAGATTTATTTAGATTTATTTATGTATTGCGGGGATGCTGTGTGTGATTTTTTTTTATTGTGGGTAGCGGGGGTGGGTGTGGTTATTTACACGGGATCCCCCTCCCCACATTTACATACAGTACACTGCACTCAGAAACACAGGCCAGGGAGATTTAACACACACACAATAGGGGGAGGTTTTTTTTACATAGATTGCAGGGAAGCTTAACGCACACAATTGGGGGATAGGGGGAGGGGGTTTTACATAGATTAGAGAGAAGGCAGGGAGGTTTAAAAGAGAGAATAGGGGGAGGGGGTTTTACATAGATTACATTGAAGGCAGGGAAGTTTAAAAGAGAGAATAGGGGAGGGGTTTTTACATAGATTAGAGAAGGCAGGGAAGTTTAAAAGAGAGAATAGGGGAGGGGGTTTTACATAGATTGCAGAGAAGTTTAAAAGAGGGAATAGGGGGAGGGGGTTTTACATATATTACAGTGAAGGCAGGGAGGTTTAACACAGACATTAAAAATATGTATTGAATGTATTAATTGTTTATTATGCCTTAACCCCTTCATTACCTTAGCGGCTATAATCTATGGTAATGAAGCAGCATTTCTGTATTTTTAATAATATTGTGCAGGAGCAGGGGGTTCCCTGAGCATTAATTTCTGGCTCAGGGAACCCCCTGCTCACTGTACAATATTATTAAAAATACAGAAATGCTGCTTCTTTACCATAGCGTATAGCCGCTAAGGTAAAGAACGAGTGTTTATTTATATATGTGTTTTATTCATACTGTACATGTGCAGAGGGTCTCCGGAGCAGAAACGTTTTGGTCTCAGGTCCGGGGACCCCCTGCCCCCCGAGATACAGGCCCCTTTTGGGGGTGCCGGTATCCCTCTGCTTGGTTTAACAGGCCGCGGTCACGTGATCGGGGCTTTAACGCAGAGGGATACCGGCACCTCATAAAGGGGTCTGTATCTCGGGGAGCAGGGGGTCCCCTGACCTGAAACCAACGCAGTTCAGCTCCCGTGACCCCCTGCACATCTACACTATAAATAAAAATGTATTTCAAATGTATTTATTTGTATTTATTTATTTATTTATTTATTTATTTATGTATTGCGGGGATGCTGTGTGTGATTATTTTTTATTGTGGGTAGTGGGTGTGGGTGAAGGGGGTATTAGCCCCAACGGTGGTTGTTTTGGGCTTGCGGGGGGGGGGGGGTCGCGGGAGTGGTTAACCCCTTCATGACCGTAGAGGTATTAACTGCTACGGTCGTGAAGGGGTTAAGTGCACCCGCAACCCCCCCGCAAGTCCTAAACTCACACCAAGGGCCAAATACCCCCTTCACCCACCCCTGCTACCCACAATAAAGCGGGCACGGTGGGTTAACCCCTTCATTGCCTTAGCGGCTATACGCTATGGTAATGAAGCAGCATTTCTGTAATTTTAATAATATTGAGCAGGAGCAGGGGGCCCCCTGAGTTTAGATTTCTGGCTCAGGGAACCCCCTGCTCACTGTACAATATTATTAAAAATACAGAAATGCTGCTTCATTACCATAGCGCATAGCCGCTAAGGTAAAGAACGAGTGTTTATTTATATATGTGTTTTATTTATACTGTAGATGTGCAGAGGGTCTCCGGAGCTGAACCGCTGTGGTTTCAGGTCCGGGGACCCCCTGCCCCCCGAGATACAGGCCCCTTTTGGGGGTGCCGGTATCCCTCTGCTTGGTTTAACAGGCCGCGATCACGTGATCAGGACTTTAAACGCAGAGGGATACCGGCACCTCATAAAGGGGTCTGTATCTCGGGGAGCAGGAGGTCCCCCGACCTGAAACCAGTGCAGTTCAGCTCCCGAGAACCCCTGCACATCTACACTATAAATAAAAATGTATTTAAAATAAGTTTTAATGTGCTGCTGTTGCGCAGAGAGAGAGCAGCGGATCTCTCTCTGCTGCAAACACATCTCGCCCCCGCCGGCCCATAGTATCATTTATGTATGTGCATATACAGTACTGTATGTGTACAGTACTGTATGTTAGGTGTTATAGGGGCTGTTGTTATACAGTATATATATATATACAGTTTATATACTGCATTACAATTCATTATAGGGGACGGCTTCAAAGAGAACAGCTCGCAAGCGCTCCCATGTGTTTTTACACGGCATTGCAGTATTGCAGCCAGCCGGAATAAAATGCTTAAATCACAGCAGGGGAAATAACGCAATGCACTCGGGCAGAAAACGATCACAAACCTCAATACACCCGAGTATACCCAAATTCGCGGGACTAGCCGAGCGAGAATAAAGTGTGTCGCCACTGTATGTTCAGTCCAGTATCTTTCTTGATGGTATCTAGCCAGGGAGTTCTTGGGCGGCCTCTTCCTCTTTTGCTACCGATCATTCCAAGCATGACGTCCTTCTCAAGCAACGTGCTTCGCATGATGTGACCAAAATAGGATAGATTTTGCTTCGTGATCTAGGCCTCCAGTGAGATTTTCGGTTTGATCCATTCTGGAACTGCTTGGTTCGTTATTCTGGATGTCCATGGAATGCGTAGAAGACATCTCCAGCACCACATTTCAAATTCATCGATCTTTTGCCTGTCTGCCTTTCTCAGAGTCCAGGTTTCGCAGCCATATGTTGCTATTGGGAAAACGATAGAACTGACCAATCTGCATTTGGTTGCCAGGCTGATGTCTTTACTCTTCCAGATGTTGCTCATACTGACCATCGCATTTCTTCCAAGTGTCAGCCGTCTCTTGATATCAGGGGTGCAGTCGCCATCGCAATCAATGGCGTGGTTTAGGCCGCCATTTTGGCTCGTGCTGTGCATGCAGCTCCGAGTAGATCATGTTTTAATCATGAGGAGGGCAGGAAATAAAAGTACCTCTCTCCTACATTAATCCCGATGGGGGCGTCCGGATCCCTCTTTACTTCTCAACGCTGTAAAATGTATTTAACCCCTTTGTAACCAGATGGGTTAAATAATGCAGAGTTTTTGAAACAGAAATTAATCAAAAGTCCCCAATAATGGCATATAAATAATGCCCCAGATGTTATTGTTTGTCCCAGACCCCTATATCTATGATCAGGAAATGTATTGAATCACAACCACCCCAGTGTACATCTAGGTTGCCCCAAAAGTGGACAGCCTGATGGGGTTCCCATCTGCACAGGACCAGCGTGCTAAAGGTTAACATTTGCTTGAACTTTGTGGAACATCAACCCCACCCACTGGAATGTTAATGAGCCAAGAGGACACAAAGAACTTTGTGTTCACAGCTGCATTGAATCTTGTCCCTAAGGTGGACAGCCTGATGGGGCTCCCCAATATCTGCTCCCCTCTGCACAGGACCAGCGTGCTAAGGGTTATCATTTGCTTGTACTTTGTGGTTCTTTGTGTTACTAGCTGGTAAAACATTTTTCTAAAATAAAATAAATATAAGTATAGGTTTCTTGTACAGGTAGTCATCGTTATCCAACGTTTTACTTTACAACGAATGGCATATCCAACGCTTTACAATGCAATCCTAAGCACTGTTTTCCGACGCTGGAATGCATTATCCAACGCTCACCGCCACTGATTAACATGGGACTCACTTTACAACGGTTTCACTATTCAACGCTACTTCCAGAACGGATTCCGTTAGATAACCGATGACTGTCTGTACTAATATAAAACAGTGGTCCCCTCTCCCATCTATCTCTATAACATTAATATTTGGTGATGTCTTCCAGCTTCAGACTGTTTATCTGTAGATAACCCGCGCTAATGGAATTATCTGTAGTTATTGTGCATTTTCCTTGGAATGTGGGGGACTCTGTGTTCCTAATCACAGGGATAATTCTGCCCAATGCAATCCTTTCCCAGGAACCTGCAGGACCCAGTGCATAAAGTAATCAGTGATTGGGAACCCAGAAGTGTACAGGATAACTTCACACTCTCCCCGGGCTTTTTCATTTCTGAATATATTATATTATTTTTGTAGCTACACACAGAGAAAACTTCCGCACTGCTGCAATGTGAACCGTGTTTGAGGTGCTTACTAGGTAAGGGATAAGGTACACAGGAGAAAAAGAAACCTAATAAATCAGCACTCTATCAAACTGAATGTATAGTGACATATTTAATATAATTTTATTAATAAATAATGAATAAAAAAAAATGGGCTTTAAAATCAGAGAATGTGTTAAACAGCACGTGACTGTAATCATTGGTAACTTAACCAAGGGTAGTTAAGTGATGTATACATATGGAGATCCTTTATGAATATTCAGGATCTGTGGCTATATATATATAGCCTCCTTGATTTTGGAAATAGGTCCGTAGACTAACCACCATAAACTAAATGTCCATCCACATATAAAAGTATATCTCAGAGCTAGTATGTGCTCTGAATCTGTGGTGACATATAAGTGAAAGGTAATAACTATGCCAGACACAGCAATTGCTGTGTGTATCCACCTATAACTGCTGTGTGTTTACATACCCACATTCAGAGCTGCTTGTCCTAGAACTGGAGAAGGCACTTAGTGATTGCACTCTCTAGAGCCCTCAATGTTCAAAGTCTAGGGTGTCTGTAGGGGTTAATGCACACACCCATAGAGGGTACTAGGAGCTGTGTTAATAATGAGAGAGGGTCTCCATAGAGTCCTAGGTATCTGATAGTGTATAGCCTCTGCACAGGATAAAAGCTGCAGTATATATTGACACTCGGTGGGTATATAGCAAGGTGCAAAATAACCCAAATGTCCACCTAGTCAGTAGGTATAGGCAGGCAGTGTACTATATGAAGCACTTCTGAGTGGCTCACCCGTGAAGTATCACGGCAGGATCAATAAACCTGTCGACAGCTCTGTTCATGCTCCTTACCCAGCCGGGATTTAACAGCTGTTTGAAGCAGAGCCCCGACGGAGGCAGATGTCAGGTGGTCGGGTTTACTCAGAGCCCTCACGAGCAGGTAGGTAAAATTTGAAAACATACAGGCAGGTAGCACAGTGATATCTGGCCATGCTATGCCCCCTACATCAGCGCTGATCATGAATATATCAGCGCTAATGTGCTCGAGGGCAAGCCTAACTTGTAAGGTAGATTCAGAACGGACCTAAGTTAAACAAGATCCTACTGTGTGCTAATAACACAGAGGAACAGAGTATATAGACACCCCTACGTGCCCTGAAGAAGCGTTCATTCGTGAAACGCGCACGTCGGCCACTTACCTACTCCTGACACGCGGGAAGCACTTTCATTTGAATGCAGCATTGATTGATATGTTCCTAGCTGCGATACTGCTGGCACCCCATGTGCTGTCTATATACTCTGTTCCTCTGTGTTATTAGTGGAAGTCGGTTTCCTATATAGTTTCCAAACTGCTGTGTTGGTCTTTGATATAGTAATATCGAGAAAGTCCAGTTGAGTTTTACTCATTTGATATGTTAGTGTAAGATTTTGTTTGTTATTATTGAGACAATTGATAAATTCCTTTAGTTATTCCTCTGTCCCGCTCCATATTAGCAAGATATCATCTATAAATCTGACCCACAACTCCACATGTATAAGATACCTTTCGTGGTCTTCCACAAAGACAATCATCTCCTCCCACCAACCCAGGTACAAGTTGGCGTATGTCAGGGCACATGTCGTCCCCATCGCCGTACCCTGTACCTTATTTATTATTTATTTATTTATAAAATATTTTACCAGGAAGTAATACATTGAGAGTTACCTTTCGTTTTCAAGTATGTCCTGGGTACAGAGTTAAGACAAATAATACATGGTTACAGATACAGTTACATAAATGAGCAGGTTATACATTATTTACAAGACATTGCATGCACAGTTAAAGATAATAAATATTATGGGCGTATGAAACAGTTACAGACCAGATTAAAATGTGTGACAGCCTTAGATTTGAAAGAACTTAAACTGGTAGTGGATGTGACAGTCTCTGGTAGGTTGTTCCAGTTTTTGAGTGCACGGTAAGAGAAGGAGGAGCGTCCGGATACTTTGTTGAGCCTTGGGACCATGAACAGTCTTTTGGAGTCTGATCTCAGATGATAGGTGCTGCAAGTGGTAGGGGTGAGGAGCTTGTTCAGGTAGCTGGGTAGCTTACCCATAAAGAATTTGAAGGCAAGACAGGAAAAGTGAACTTTGCGCCTAGACTCGAGTGTTGACCAATCTAGTTCTTTGAGCATTTCGCAGTGATGTGTGTTATAGTTGCATTGGAGAACAAAACGACAAACTGAATTGTAGAGGGTGTCAAGTTTGTTGAGGTGGGTTTGAGGTGCCGAGCCATATACTATGTCTCCATAGTCAATAATTGGCATTAACACCTGCTGTGCGATACGCTTTCTGACCAGGAGACTTAGGGAGGATTTGTTCCTGTAGAGTACCCCTAGTTTGGCATAGGTCTTGGTTGTCAGGGTATTAATGTGCATCCCGAATGTTAAGTGGGAGTCAAACCACACGCCCAGGTATTTAATACTAGTGACAGGGGTTAGGGTGGTGTTAGTGTTGGTTCTAATCTGGAGCTCAGTCGCTGGAAGCTTTCAAAATTTAGTCTTGGTCCCAAATACCATTGTTACAGTCTTGTCAGTGTTTAAAAACAATTTGTTTTGGGAAATCCATTTTTCGAGTCTCAAAAAGTCAGACTGAAGTACGTGTTCAAGGTCGGAGAGGCTATGGCTGTGTGCATATAAGATTGTGTCATCTGCATACATGTGTATTGAAGCTTCCTTACAAGCTGTGGGAAGACCATTGATGAACACTGAGAAGAGTAGAGGCCCCAGAACAGAGCCTTGTTGGACGCCACAGGTGATATCCAAGGGGTTGGAGTTAGAGCCTGAGGGGGACACATGTTGGGATCTACCTGGTAGGTAGGACTTAAACCAGTTTAAAGCATGCTTCCCTAATCCAGAGCTCTGAATTTTGTTAAGCAGGATAGCATGATCAACAGTATCAAAAGCCTTTGCAAAATCTAGGAATATTGCACCAGTGAGTTGACCACGTTCCATTCCACACTGGATTTCATTGCAAACTTTTAGCAGGGTAGTTACGGTGGAGTGTTTGGGGCAAAAGCCAGATTGGAATTGGCTAGGGAAATTTGTCTTGGTATAGTATTCGCTTAGTTGGGAGTGGACACATTTTTCCATGACTTTGGATAGGATTGGGAGAAGGGAGATTGGCCTGTAGTTTGAGACAGTGTTTTTGTCCCCACTTTTGAAGATTGGGACAACTCTGGCAGTTTTCCAGGTCTTAGGGATATGGCCTTGTGACAGAGTGAAGTCAACTCCTATCAGTTATGCCTGGGAGACATATGTCTGAGTGCTTCATCCAGCACTCATAAGGGTTAACTCAGGTGGAAGTTAGGTAATCAGGATATAAGCTGACACCTGATAGCCAGCAAAGTAGAAAAGAATCTTGTTACTAGCAGTAGCTGGCTCTCTCAGACCAGAGCACATGGATATATGTGCTGCTAGCCAGACGGATACACACTACTTACTGCAACCAAAGTAAGAATGGTTCCTTTGTTTTTCTGACTGCTTAAAAGACAATTACGGTTTCGTTATGGGTTAGCCAGCCAGCCTGCTAGATAGGCCTGCTGTGTTAGTCAGTTTCTCCCACTGTGGAGCAGGATTTGCTTTGTTTAAAGGGACTGTGTACCCGCATGTTATGTTGCTGTGGAGAAATAATGCCACTGAACATTTTCATTTACCCTGAAACTACACGTGTGGACTGTTCCCTGACCTCGGCTACAGGCCGTCCTGCCACAGGCCTGCAGACAGGATAGAGTTGGCTATGGAAGCAATTGGTTTGGAAATTGCTGGGGCACCAAGTCTTAGGAACCTAGATTGTAGTAAGTCAGGTCCGCATTGGCTGCTTAGTTTTAATTTGAGGAGCGTTTGTGTAATCTCATCTTCGGATACTGGGCCAAATTAAAAATTGTGGGCAGTGTTGGGAGGGGGTGGAGCTATATGGGTACTCCCAGGATGAGATTCAGGTTTGTGGTTTTTGTTGCGTTTCGCTAATAAGTTAGTAGCACACCCCACAAAGTAGTCATTGAATGCATTTGCAATGTCGGTGGGGTTTGTCAGAGTAATATCCCCCTTAGTGATATTACTTGGCTGTTGATGGTTAGAAGGCTGGAATATGTTGTTGATAACCTTCCAGAAGTTAGCTGGGTTTGATATGTTCTGGAGGAGATTGTCAGAGTAATGTTGTGCTTTTGCATGCCTTGTTTGCCTTGTAAAGAGGGGGGGGGAAATTTGCACCAGAAAAATTAGCCTACTGTTTGATGTGTAGCTTCAGTCCTTTCCACAATGCAGTTCCGCTGCCTGAGTCTTTCAGAGGTGATTCACCAACCTCTGTATGAATATGGGTAGAAAAGGGTGAAACGTCCTCGGGCACGTTACTCTGCTTGCGGCTCCACGACGTGTAGGACGTATAGAAGAGAAAAAGGGAGGGCCACAGTAAGGAAAACAACACAATAATTATACAAATTTCTTCATTAAGATAGGGAGAGGGGGGGGAGGTGAGTGTGTCTCACTCACACAGTGAGTGTGTCTCCACCCTAGAAAAGTGAGATTCCACTATCCATCCCCCTTCTTCTCTCCCATCCCTCACCCCCCCCTCTCCCTATCTTAATGAAGACATTTGTATAATTATTGTGTTGTTTTCCTTACTGTGGCCCTCACTTTTTCTCTTCTATACGTCCTACACGTCGTGGAGCCGCAAGCAGAGTAACGCGCCCGAGGACGTTTCACCCTTTTCTACCCTTGTTTGCCTTGTGCACATGTTCCGCAGGCATCTGTAGTGATTGAGATCCTTGGTAGTGCCAGTTACTTTGTGGCTTTTCCACAAGGCATCCCTGAACTGGTAGAGTGCTATAAGGTCAGGTGTAAACCATGGAAGGTGGGCACCCCGTACCCTTTGTGACGATAGCTTACGACAGGCTGTAATTTACACCAAATAACTGGGTTTGAACTGGACGAGGCTTAGATATAATAAAGTATATTTATTCCTTTGGATAGGTGAACACGCAATATAGTACAGTAATAGACAAGATATAGCACTTACTTTGGGGAATGGGGAATGAGAAGTATGTTGCATACACTGGCGACACATTTAATTGCACTGCGGCCAGATCCGCAAGCCGGGAGATTTCCCGGCTTGCTAGTGGCCGCCCCTCGGCGTGCCGCGCGTCATAGACGCGCGGTCACGCGTCTTCGGGAGCGTGCGCCCCCTGCACGCACGTCCAGGGGCTCCCCGAGGGAGCCCTGGTGTCCCGCGATCGCGGGACAGCGGCAGGGGGTTCCGGGGGACCCGGCGGACCCGGCAGCGGGAGGGAGAGCGCCCCGATCGGAGGGCGCTCTTCCGCTGCTTCGGCGCGCGCCCGTCATACTCGGGCGCGCGCCAGGCTACTGCTGCGGCACAGAACGGGCAAATGCTCGAATAAACTGTGCCGCAGCAGTAGCATTTCTCCCTCAGTCAAGATGGTATAGAAGAACACAGGATAAAGGATGGACAACAGTTTATAAACCTTTTCTAACCCTATCCTTAACATTAAGTACAGGTGATTGGTTTTCAATTACCTGTAGCCTCTCACTACCATGGGAACACATTTTGATACATGCCCCCCAGCTAGTTGGCACATGCTCAGTTGGACTCTGTTGTCTCATTTCTGCAGGCCCACATTTGCATCAGGAATGCCAGCCAGTCTACCAAACGGAATTCCTGGCAGGAAACCCTTTGTTGTAAGGTGTGAAGTGGGATACTTAAAGCCTGCTCTGGTTTGAGTCCTCTCCGCCCTCCTGTAAACAGTGTAGGTGACAATATCCTTTGAACAATACTTAAGTCCTAAACATTGGGTCGCCTCTCGGACCATATGCTGCCCTGGTATGCAAAGAAATTTCCTCTGGGTTCTGTCCATACTTTGGGACACAGTATTAAAGATAAAACATAAACATATTAAAATATCCTGTTCCGTTGGGTCCAGCGGGTCCAAACCCTGGCCGGAACCGGAGATATGGATTCCTAAATTTCAGCTTTATACACTTAGCCGTTTTCTTGAGCTGTTTCTGCCGCCGCTATTGGAACCTATGGCGCGACCCGCTCTTCTCGGTTCGACCCTTATCGGGTGTCCAGGATTCGGGGACCCAGTTGTGGTCGAGTGGGGGGAGGCCTAGAAACTAGGGGCAAAAAGAATTTTGTTTCTAGGTGCTCTAGAACTGTTTATTCCCACGCCACTTGTCGTTGAACTTGACTGTTAAGTGATCAAAGCTCTCTTATTGAAAAAGTATCCGCTTTGTGGTTTTGGGATTTGGACGGCAGCCAACTCGTTCCTGGAAAGCTCCTTCGAGGAATCTCCATTGAAGTCAATGGGCCCATTGACTTACAATGGGAAACCGCCGCTCCTCCTCTCGGACGCCATCTGCTGGTCTTCACAGGAAACAGGACCAAAACAGCAAGATTCGCCATTAGAAAGCATTGAGCTCCAATGGCGGCCTATGGGACCCTGCAAAATGGTGCCTGAAAAGACGGGAAAATTACACAAAGGGCTATAATCACTAAAGAACTATTAACCCTTGTACTCCCGGATGGATCCTAGTGTGTGTGTGATGCAGATAGTGTGTGGTCCCGTGGGGTCCGGTGGCGGAGCACTGCAATGCAAACAATGGGGGCTGCAGACCAGTTCAGGAATAAAAACCAATTTATTGCGTGGTCATAAGGAGTACAAAAACACTCTGACGCGTTTCAGGACCTAAGTCCCTTTATCAAAGAGTAAATGCGCGTCTGCTATGTTCCCCATTATAAACTCTGGCTCCCGCCCCCAACGATGACGTCACGGGGACTCCAAATCTCGCGTGAGTTGCTGAACAGACTGACCCATTGGTGAATATGACAACCAATGGCGCAACTAGCTAGAGAATAGCCTCCCCTGTGGGTGTGGCCTGGGAGTCGTGTGTATAATGGGGGAATAGCAATGTATACAAAACACAACGTGAATAATACCAAACATGCTTACTAAAACTATACTAATTAAAAGCGCGATCATTAGAAACACAAGAGGTGGAGAAACTGTCTACTGTCTAGCATATATATTATTGTGCTAGATCTAAGGAAGTGATATATATCAGATAAGCAAACAGAGCAGTATATACAAATTGGTCCATAATCATAATAAGCAAACATCATTACAGTGAGTACATGGAGGTGTGTAGAACCTCATCCCAGATAAATAACTATCTAGAGGCCACCTTCTCATACCCCAAATAGATAAATGGGTAGAACAGCTCTGTAATAAAGGCAGGTAAACATACATGATATTGCCATATGGAAACCACACGTGGAGATATTAATGAGGACAGGATAATGTCCAAAGTAGCTCAGCCACTGGCATATAAGACGTCTAATCAATACATATGAAAAAAATAATACCACAAAATATACAGTCTGATCACCATCATAATCCATTTTTTGTGCATCTGATAGCCACACTGAGTACATAGAGGTATGTGAATCATAAACAATAGTTGAACATTGGTCTAACATCCATCTTAGCGTCCATCAAATGGATAAGTGGGCAGCACAACTCCATAATGAGTATTAATGGATGTGTGTGACACAACTGTGGTCAATCTATACATATGGAAACAAAATGATATCGCAGGTAGCTGTGCAGGTGGTATGTGTACCATTTTATCAACATGTAGAGACAACATTACATAGCCTCTAGATTAGTCAAGGAAATGTTTGAGTTCCCAGTCTAGATTCATGCCCTTGGGTACCAATGTCCCAAGGGCATAAATCCAGAACATCTCTCTTTTATTAAGGAGAGATTCTCTATCTCCTCCACGAGCATGAAGACATATATGTTCGATTGCACTGAAAGAAAAGTTCTGCAAGGAACCAGACTGACATTTTGAAAAGTCGCGCACAACTGGGTATCTCTCATCTCTATTTTTAATTGTTCTAACGTGTTCTACAATCCTCTCTCTTAGTGGGCGGATTGTCCTGCCCACATATGAGCTGCCACATGTACATCTCAGTATGTATACTACAAATTTAGTGTTGCATGTCATCAAGGAACTTAAGGAAAATGTAGTTGGTGGGTGGTCACTGCAGCAGGAACTCAGCCGAATGCATAAGTGAATAAAAACAGCTTTATTGCACTGTAGTGCTGCAAATCACATCACGGAGAACACCTCTGACGCGTTTCGTTCCGTTATGGAACTTTATCAAAGAGTACAAAGATATCTCACACTGGAGTATTATATACATAGTCCCTTCTCATGATTGGTCAATCCATAATTGCAAACAGAGAGTAACAATTAGCAATCAATGCTTGTCAGTATTAAAAGGACTACGCAAAAACTGCAGTGTATGAAAAGAAACAAACCACAATAATAATAGTAACATATACACAATACAAATTAAACATATATATTAAAATCAAGATCAGTGAATAGCAGCATCTATGATAACA
The DNA here is from genome assembly GCF_040206685.1 of Ascaphus truei. Classification (NCBI taxonomy): domain Eukaryota; kingdom Metazoa; phylum Chordata; class Amphibia; order Anura; family Ascaphidae; genus Ascaphus; species Ascaphus truei. The sequence goes on from NC_134495.1 coordinate 37,936,201, forward strand.
ATTAGTATCATACAGGAGGATAATGTTGGGGGACAAAGAATCAAGAAACATATACTGTATATGGAGCTATGATCCAATGGAGATATACCAAAATACCAATAAAATACTATAGTCATAATTAATAGCTTGATATATAATGAACAATATGTATAATAGCGGCCAATATGTGTACATAACACAGATTAAATTTACACATAGCGATTCAAAGGATAGAGAAAAGGCAATAAATCTCTGATTGGCAAAATTAACCCTTTATGGGATATATGTAAGGTGCATTGGTATACACACTCCCAAGACTCTCCATGTAATCAACCCTGAAGCAAATGTTTCAACTCCCAATCAACATTGATTCCATGAGGATGGAGAGTGTTGAGAGTGTGTATCCAATACATCTCTTTTTGATTGAGTACATTTTCCCTATTTCCACCCCTGGGGTGGCATGGTACATGTTCTATAGCTTTAAAAGAAAAATGGTTAATACTGCCTATAGGACATGATGAAAAATGTCTAGGCACAGGGTGATTTACATCTCTCTTTTTAATCAACCGAACGTGTTCCGCAATTCTGGTTTTAAGGGGTCTTATAGTGCGGCCCACGTATTGAAGTCCACAGGCACAGTTCAAAACATAAATTACATGAGTAATATTACAATTAAGAAATGATTTAATATAATATTTATGACGATCTTCATTGTATAAAATATATTTAGTCTGGACTGCATATCTGCACATAGAGCATTTGCCACATTGGAAAAATCCTTTTGGGATGCTCTTAACATTAGAAACATTCGACCCAGATTTGAACATGCTAGGAGACAGATGTGAAGCTAGTGTTTTTGCTTTGCGATACGAGAATTTGGGGAATTATGCCAATGTTTGGCGATAATGTTGCAAATTTGCTGTGACTGGGAATTAAATGTGCTAATGAACATGGGACTGTTTGCACTGTTTGAAAATGTGGATTGATCTCTCTCTTTTTTGGATAGAAAGATTTTGGATTTTTTGCAAATAAGTGTGCTTCTGTCCATGGCATCTGCCTTATTAAAAGCAGAAGTAATATCATCAGCAGAATAACCTCTTCCTAAGAATCTGTCGGACATCTCTCTAGCCCGTAGCAGAAAAACATCATTGTCCGAGCAGATTCTCTTCAACCTGACGAATTGAGCCCCTGGAATGTTTTTAATCAAGGAGCGTGGGTGACAGCTTTGTGCGTTGAGAAGCGTGTTTCTAGAATTCTCTTTCCTATAAATGTCTGTTTGTATATTCATGTCATTGTCAACATACAGGAGTAAATCAAGAAAATGAATGTGATTAATATTATGTTGGTACGTGAATTTAAGATTATAATTATTGGTGCTAATGTGTTCAATAAAGGAAAAAAGTGAAGTTTCATCACCCTTCCAAATGAATATCAAATCGTCAATATATCTCCCAAAGTAAACAATATTTTGACGAAATCAATTGTGACTGTGATAAATAAATTGTGATTCCCAAAAACCCATAAATAAATTCGCATATGACGGTGCAAAACTCGTGCCCATAGCGGTACCTAGTGTTTGTAAATAAAAGTGCTTATCAAATAAAAAATAATTGTGCGTGAGTAAAAACGATATAGATTCTAATAGAAAAGTGCAATGTGATATAGATAAAGTGGATAAATCAAGAAAGTGTTTAATAGCAGCAAGTCCGTGCTGGTGTTCAATGATGGAGTACAGGGAGGTCACATCCATGGTGACCCACCTGTACTCTTTGTGCCAAGTGAGATCCTGTATGTTGGCAATAAAGTCGGTGGTGTCTCTAATAAAAGACGGTAATTGGAATACCAGTGGTTGTAAAAACCTGTCCACATACCGCGATAACCCATCTCCCAAAGATCCAATACTTGCTATTATTGGACGACCAGGAGGGTCGACCAGCGATTAATGGATCTTTGGGAGAAGGTGAAATATCGGAATCACGGGATGTGGACAGGAGAGAAAATCAAACTCTTTTTTGTTAATAACATTGAGAATTTTGCCCATGTCCAGTAGCTCCAATAATTCATGTTGATACTGGAGTGTAGGATTACTTTTAAGAAGCCTATATGTAGTACAGTCTTTCAGTTGTCTCATTGCTTCGGAAAAATATTGGTCCTTTGACAAAATGACAAGGGCCCCACCCTTGTCTGCACTTTTAAGCACTAAATCATGCTGTTTTTTAATGCATGCAATTTCATGAATCTCAGTATACGTAAGGTTACCTTTTGTGACATTGGAGCAAGAAAACCCCCCTGCTAGTATGCGTAAGTCGCGTTCGACCAGATGTTCAAATGTAGTAATGGATGGGCCTCTATTGAAACTGGGGCAAAATAAAGACTTTGGGCGATAACCCGAATCCTCTTTACCAAAAAAAAGGTTGCGTGTAAGTCATGAGGGGTTCGCCTTGCAGTTCCAATAGAGTCCATGTCTGAAAGTACGCAAATTTCTTGGAAATTCAGGGGTTGTATGTCTTTAATAGCAGGAGGGCTAGCCTCTCCAGTAGTATCGTCTGGGCTATCTGTATTTTCTAAACCATTTCTAGCAACAAACATCTTTCTCAGAGCTAGCTTGCGTGTGAATTTTTGTAAATCTATTATGGTTTCGAATAATTTAAAATTTTGACTTGGCACAAATCCAAGGCCTTTATTGAGGAGGGACAACTGATCTAGGGTTAAATCCACACCGGATATATTAATAACATTATTGGGTACCCCTAGTCGTATTTTTTCCGTTTCGTTCTGCCTCGCCCCCCCTCGTTTCCTCTTTGATCTGCGCGTTCTCCCCGGCTTTTTGTACCCATATCTAAAAAAGCCGAGGAGGGTTGCCCAGATGATCTACTGGAGTTAGATGAAGAACAAGAAGGTGTGACATTACTCTAATAGTTTGTCACCTCACGATCTCTGGATTGTTCTCTAGATCTATCAAAGGAAACCGAATGAAATCTAGGTTCTGGGTCTGAGTGATCAGATTCAAAACTTGATGTTTCAATGCGTTTGTTTTTAAGAATGGATTTATTGGGAGCATTTGTTATCCCTCTTTTTGGGTGTTGACTCCTGCCTCTTGGTGTACTGGAGCCCATAACCTCCCGTATAACAACCGGTTTTTGCCAGCAATACACCTGATGTTTAGTGTAATCAATACGATCTCTTTCAAATTTTTGTTGTTTCTTTTCACTGATGGTATTTTCAGATATTTCAATATTTGATGATAGTGTCTTATCGTTCTTAATAAATTGCTCCCGTTTGCAGAATGGTTGCAATTTAGTCTGAAGGATTTTAATATCAGCCATTAAGATAGATTTTTCTTTATTTTTTTGCTGGATAATGAGCTCCATCAATTTTTTGGAGCAGGAGTCAAGTACATCCACCCAATCTAATTCAAATTGTTTATTCATAAAACCAAAAGATGGGACATTTTTAATGCGCAATCCCCTAGGAATACGGTTGGTTGCATCTTATGTAGTTCTCAAGGGAGGTAATATCCCACCAAAGTCTGATATTTTCAGTTAGAAGTTTTTCAAGTTTAACAAAATGGTGGGTCAGATCTGAAGGTTCATCACAAATTATTTCTGACACACCATCAAATAAATGAGTTGCTTTCCTCAACCTTTTTGTATTATCACCGCAAGTGTGAACAAAAGTACTGTATTCATGTTCTACCAAAACATTGTCATCTCCACTGGATTCCTCCATAATGAACAATTAAATGAATTAGCCCCAGAAGTTGGAATAAATCAATAAATGGATACGGGTGAGTTCCTATGATATATAAACCAGAGTATGCATAATACCCAAAGAATATATATACAACTATACAAGTATGAGCACCAGTTCGTCCTGGAGGGAAAAATAATTTTTATATATAATCAGATATTGTCAATAATTGTTCATGTGGGTATGAGCTACCAGGGCAAAATAAAGTCAATTTGTTGTGTATGGGAGAATGAACCCCAAGTGTCCGGTGCTCCAAGTGCCCACAATAGAACTGGTGATGATGTGTAAACTGTCTCTGATGTATATGTAGAAAGAAAACGGCAACTGAGCAGGCATAAAGATCCTGTGTAGAGGGAAACGGCAGCCAGGCTCTGACGGGATGACCGAATGGAATAAAAAACCTGGGTGGGGGGCTAGTGCACAGGAAATAATCTGAGACAGGAAAAGAGGCAACCGTAGGCTACCCCTCTCGTGTACTCGTCAGGTTGAAGAGAATCTGCTCGGACAATGATGTTTTTCTGCTACGGGCTAGAGAGATGTCCGACAGATTCTTAGAAAGAGGTTATTCTGCTGATGATATTACTTCTGCTTTTAATAAGGCAGATGCCATGGACAGAAGCACACTTATTTGCAAAAAATCCAAAATCTTTCTATCCAAAAAAGAGAGAGATCAATCCACATTTTCAAACAGTGCAAACAGTCCCATGTTCATTAGCACATTTAATTCCCAGTCACAGCAAATTTGCAACATTATCGCCAAACATTGGCATAATTCCCCAAATTCTCGTATCGCAAAGCAAAAACACTAGCTTCACATCTGTCTCCTAGCATGTTCAAATCTGGGTCGAATGTTTCTAATGTTAAGAGCATCCCAAAAGGATTTTTCCAATGTGGCAAATGCTCTATGTGCAGATATGCAGTCCAGACTAAATATATTTTATACAATGAAGATCGTCATAAATATTATATTAAATCATTTCTTAATTGTAATATTACTCATGTAATTTATGTTTTGAACTGTGCCTGTGGACTTCAATACGTGGGCCGCACTATAAGACCCCTTAAAACCAGAATTGCGGAACACGTTCGGTTGATTAAAAAGAGAGATGTAAATCACCCTGTGCCTAGACATTTTTCATCATGTCCTATAGGCAGTATTAGCCATTTTTCTTTTAAAGCTATAGAACATGTACCATGCCACCCTAGGGGTGGAAATAGGGAAAATGTACTCAATCAAAAAGAGATGTATTGGATACACACTCGCAACACTCTCCATCCTCATGGAATCAATGTTGATTGGGAGTTGAAACATTTGCTTCAGGGTTGATTACATGGAGAGTCTTGGGAGTGTGTATACCAATGCACCTTACATATATCCCATAAAGGGTTAATTTTGCCAATCAGGGATTTATTGCCTTTTCCCTATCCTTTGAATCGCTATGTGTAAATTTAATCTGTGTTATGTACACATATTGGCCGCTATTATACATATTGTTCATTATATATCAAGCTATTAATTATGACACATAATATTTTATTGGTATTTTGGTATATCTCCATTGGATCATAGCTCCATATACAGTACTGTATATGTTTATTGATTCTTTGTCCCCCAACATTATCCTCCTGTATGATACTAATTGTTATCATAGATGCTATTCACTGATCTTGATTTTAATATATATGTTTAATTTGTATTGTGTATATGTTACTATTATTATTGTGGTTTGTTTCTTTTCATACACTGCAGTTTTTGCGTAGTCCTTTTAATACTGACAAGCATTGATTGCTAATTGTTACTCTCTGTTTGCAATTATGGATTGACCAATCATGAGAAGGGACTATGTATATAATACTCCAGTGTGAGATATCTTTGTACTCTTTGATAAAGTTCCATAACGGAACGAAACGCGTCAGAGGTGTTCTCCGTGATGTGATTTGCAGCACTACAGTGCAATAAAGCTGTTTTTATTCACTTATGCATTCGGCTGAGTTCCTGCTGCAGTGACCACCCACCAACTACATTTTCCTTTACTACAATTACTGGCGTGGAGCACGCAGGCAACTACGCAGAGCTGGGAGCTGGCCTTTATTATTCCCCTAATGACGAGTGCGTTGGATCCATTCTCTGCGCCTGCACCAAGGAGATTCAAGAGCGCTGAGTTGCTGTATACTCCTCATTCATCCACAGCATAGCTGTCGGCCCTCAGGGATGATGTCACACGCCAGCGCGACGCCCGAGGAGATGGGACCGGCCAGACACGGGCAGTGAAGATACAGGGTCGGGTAAGGGCAGCAGGCGATACCAGCGTGAGTACACAAGAGGGGTAGCCTACGGTTGCCTCTTTTCCTGTCTCAGATTATTTCCTGTGCACTAGCCCCCCACCCAGGTTTTTTATTCCATTCGGTCATCCCGTCAGAGCCTGGCTGCCGTTTCCCTCTACACAGGATCTTTATGCCTGCTTAGTTGCCGTTTTCTTTCTACATATACATCAGAGACAGTTTACACATCATCACCAGTTCTATTGTGGGCACTTGGAGCACCGGACACTTGGGGTTCATTCTCCCATACACAACATCAAGGAACTTACACTGTAATTTCTCTTTGTATGTATATTTTTAATGTGTTTCATGGGGGAGGCGTATCGGCACATTCTACAATTACCGCAACTAAAGAAGCCTTTGACTTTGGGTTTGCTGTTCTTTTTATTATTAGGATCAAACAGACTGGGTGAAATTCTATTGGCAATCGTTTTAGCCCTCCTGAAGACTATTCTTGGCTGATCTAATATATAGTTATCCAGGTCTTTGTCAAGTTTGAGTATACCCCAGTGTTTTGTCAAAATGGCTCTGATTTGATTCGCCTGCCTAGAAAAGGTGGTAATAAATAGGGGTGAATCTTCAGTAGGTGTAGTGTGTTTTTGTGATTTTTTCTCTTTATGAGACTTTGTTTGTTGTAGAAGTACCGACCTATCCATATTTAGTGCATGGTTGAAGGTCCTATTTATGTCCTCTTCCCTATAGCCCCTACATTTGAACCTTTCTGATAGTTCTTCTGCTTGAATCAGAAATAACTCATCTGTTGAACAGAGTCTCCGAAGTCTAAGGCATTGTCCTTTTTGAATACCTCTGATCAGGGGTCGAGGGTGTCCACTATTGGCCCTGAGCAAGGAATTCTTGGAGTTTTCCTTTCTATGCATCTTAGTTTGGATTCTAAGATCTGAATCTAGATATAAATGCAAGTCAAGAAAGTCCATCTCACTATCATGTGTATTAGATGTAAATTTTAAATTGAAGACATTGTTGTTCAGATACACAAGAAACTCATGTAAAATAGAAGTGTTACCAGACCAAATAATCAATAGGTCGTCTATATATCGACGGTAGAAAATAATGTGTTGTCTAAAAGGATTAGCATCACCAAAAATAAAAGTGGTTTCCCAAAATCCCATAAATAAATTGGCATATGAGGGTGCAAAGGAGGTCCCTAAGCTGTCCCTTGTGTTTGTAAATAATAAGTGTTATTAAATAGAAAATAATTGTGTTGTAGGAGAAATATAATTGAATCGAGAATAAAGGTGCTCTGTGCCAAGTGGATATTAGAGTGATTTAGAAAATAACTTACAGCTTTAATACCTAATGTGTGATTAATAATAGTGTAAAGGGAGGTCACATCAAGTGTGACCCACCGGTATGATTGTGACCATGAAATCTCTTGTATATCTGTCAACAAGTCTATTGAATCACGCAAGAAAGATGGAAGCGTCTTGACCATGGGTTGCAAGAATTGGTCCACGTACCTAGAAAGACCATCTCACAAAGATCCAATGCTCGATATAATCGGTCTACCAGGAGGGTTGACCAGAGACTTATGGATCTTTGGGAGATTGTGAAAAATAGGCACTGTGGGGAATTGATTATATATGAATTGATATTCTTTTTGTGTGAGGACTCCTAATTCCTTGCCCATTTCTAAAAGTTCTCTTATCTCAATACGGTATGGGGCTGTGGGGTTTCTTTCTAGTTTGCAGTAAGCCTCTGTGTTGCTAAGTTGTCTTAGGGCTTCTTTATGATATGACTCTGCATGGATAACCACCACAGCCCCACCCTTATCAGCATTTTTAATAACAATGTCACCCCTTTTGCTAAGTGAATTAAGGTGTGACCTTTCATCCTTAGAGAGATTGCCATGTTTGGAAGTAGAAAATATAAATCCCCTAGCCAATGTCTGCAGATCCTTTTCTACCAGTTTTTCAAAGGTTTCAATGTGTGCACCTTTATTGAAAAATGGACAGAAAACTGATTTGTTCTTCAAGTTGGTGTGCTTACTGTCAACCAGGAAATTGAATTGTTGCTCAATATCAATTAATGAAAGCTCTCCTGACTCTTGTTCAGTGAGCAGATCATTCATATCCTGTATTACGGTCAGTTCTCTAAAGGACGATCTTGTTGGTATGTGTGTGATGCAGACAATGATTAAACCCGATGTTACAATAAAGCATGGGAACAGGGGAATATACATTTTCATGTCATAACAAGGGTTAAATCACATTTCTGGACCTCAGCCTAGTCTCCCTGGTGGGGTCAGGGGATGGCCAAATGGGGTGCAATCCCTTTAATATCGGGCCACCTCCTTTCTCCCTCTACTCCCTTATTCTGCATAGTGGGGCATGGGTATCACAGAGTTTTAAGAACTCGGATTGGAAATAGTCAAGCGCAGAATCAGGGTCGGGAATTAAATCGATTCTGTGCCATGGGCAGTTGGTAAGGTCAGCCAGAAACTGTTGTGGGTTAAAGTTTCTAAATGTTCTAGTGAGTAGAACTTTAGGGTTGATTGGAGCGGTTTAATTTTCCTTACACAGTATACTATTGCATGGTCACTGAAAATGTCAGGAAGGATGCCAGAGGATTGGATTCTGCTGGGATTTGAAGAGAGAATCCAGTCAAGCAAGGAATGGTTGTGCGATTTCAGGTTTGTCCGTGTGGGTTGGGAAATGAGTTGCGATATGTTAAGCGATTTGATTTGTATCTGGATTTTGTGGTTTTTAGGGTCAAGCCAATTGAAGTTAAAATCCCCAAGAACTAGCAGCTCACTCTTTTCATTCAGAGAGGTAATGGAGCCAAGAAACTGGGTGAAACTGGGTGATATCGGTCAGGGATTGTAGAGGGGCTTTAGGGGGCCGGTAGATGCCAGCAAGCAAGATGGGCTTAGAAAAAGGGAGGCATATTCTGCCAACTAGTATTTCAAAAGAGGGTGGGCTTGGGGGCAATTTAACAGTGTAAATTGTAAGGTGTCTGGTGGTAGAGTTGATGTTCAAAAAGGAAGAAGTTGTGGGTCAGAACATATAGAAGGAGACCCAAAACCATGGAGTTGTGTGGTTTTGTATCCTCTCCTCTGGCTCTTAAAAAGTGAGCCACGGCCTGGACCCCAAACTCGTGTGGTATACTTCAGTAAAGGGCCTCTACATCTTGTCCTACCAATTGGGTGTCCCTCTCTAATACGATGTTTTCCAATTTTAGGAGGACATCTTTGGTTTCTCTGATGTGAGATGGGAGGCTAGTAACGTATGGGCGTAGGAAACTGTCCAAATACACACTAACACGTGAGGTAATGTTATCAATCCCGGAGACTATGGGTCTTCCGGGTGGGGGAAACTTCCCTTTGTGTATCTTTGGAAGATAATAAAATGTAGCAGTTTGGGGTTTTTTAACCAACATATAATCATACTCATCTTTTGAGATCAATTTATTTTGTAGGCCCTCTGTAAGTATAGTTGTTAATTCTTTGCTAAACGCTATTGTTGGATTTGTTTTCAAAATTTTATAGCATTTGCTGTCTGACAAAATACGCTTACATTCAATTATGTAATCACATTGGTTAAGAATCACAACATTCCCTCCCTTGTCTGAAGGTTTGAGAATTATTGTGGAATCATTCTCTAAATCTTTGAGAGCCAAACGTTCTTTAAAGGTCAGGTTTTGTTTACCTTTCTTAACCTTCAATCTCATGATGTCTTTAGTGACAAGCTGACAAAATACATCTACATTTGCACTGGTTTCAGGTGGTGGTACAAAAGAGGATTTGTTCTTTAGCGTAGAAAAAGGCCCTTCGCCCCTTGGTCTAGAATTTTCTTCCATTAGACTCTCTAAGAGTTCAATATTATCACAGTCTTGTGTGTTCAAATTCTCCAGTGGTGTATTCCTATTCTACCAAATTCTACGTTTCTTGAAGAATTTATGTAAGTTTAACTTTCGGCTGAATAGGTTGAGATCTTTGACTGTGTCGAAGATAACAATTTGATTGGTTGGGCAAAAGGAAAGACATTTGAAGAGTAAACTTATATGGTCTGTGTGAAGGATTTTTGAGGAAAGATTAATTATTTGTATTGACTGCTTTTCCTGTATCTGCCCCTCACATGGTGTTGTTCCTGGTTAGCCCATTTCTCCCTGTCTCGAAGATAGTCCACCCTTCCCCCTCCTTGTTTTCCTCTTGAGGACGGGCCAGTATTGCCCGTTTCCCCTAAAAAAGAGGCAGATCTTAGGGGTAATGGGAAGGGGAGAATTGTACTAGTGCTAGGTTGTTCAGGGTTTACTTCACAGTGGGTGACCTCAGTTTCACTCTCAGAAACCTCACATTCGGTAGAGGTTTCCTGTGCCTGTGAGTGGTTACGTTTCGTCTGGCGTCTGGATTTAAAATTAAATATCTTTCCTGTTTCAAAATCTATCTTATCTCGATTGTATTTTCTTTGTTTTCTCTCCTTAATGTCTTTTGTAAGTTGGTCTAAATTATTCTTACCTTTAGTAACAACACAATACAATTGTCAATGGGCAACTTTGGAACAATTGAAATTCTACCATATTTGTATATGACCTTCCATTTAGGGGTAATGGTAATACGCATAATGAGGGGACCCAGGGTATACAGTTTGTAATAAATCAAGATCCGTATTGACCTTTGGGGCGGATCCTTTAAAGGTGCACACATTCCTACACCTGTACATTCCTTTTAGACCTCAAGTACTCCATCTTCAATATATAATTTTTATGGGGTTATAAACACCAAATCGTAACAAATTTAATACTATACTTTAAGATAATGACATCAAATGAGTGCTTAATCAAAGAAGGGAATTTTTTTATCTTGATATGTCCGTGACAATATGTCACTCAAGTTGGCCCGACTAGATAGGGTTAATGAATTACAATATGTAACAGTATGAAGCACTAATTCCGAACAGCCAATAGTAGCACAGTGTTCTCTATAAGTAGCCCTGTCAGGGCTTAAGGAGCAGACTCCTCCCCCTGATGAAGCGCGTGAACCGCGCGAAACATGTCAGGCTAATTTGGATGTCACAAGAGTGACGTCATCCAAGAGTGGCGGCACACGCGGCTGATGCGGATTCCACACAGACACAAACGGCTTGTATCATCTCTCCTCTTTGCTTGGGTTCGCTGTAACCCTTACCTGCGCAGGCATTAATCAATACGTATGGTGGTGACTTATGAGGCTACTGTGTTTATGTACCACACATGCGGTGTTCCCGCTTTGAACAAACTGTACTGCAGGGCTCCTTGTTACTTATTAACAGTCTGACATCTAGTGATCTATGTCTCAACAGTAGCAGTCACGTACGAGCAGGAGGAGAAATATATATAAATTCTAAGCACATTGTGTTACCCTACACTGCCCAATTTTCTATCTATGTGGGCAATAACCTTATATACTGTTACCCATTAGGTGATACTTTACGTGCAGGGAAAGTGTGTATCATTAAGTCCTAGTTATACCACTTGCCACTAGCTTAAGAGTGGTGATTTTTGGTATAAGTCAGTTACATATTGCAATTGTTTGGTGTCTGTTGCACCTTTAGGTTGCTTTGAACAGATATATATGCTACAGTGAATTTATCTGTGCTAATCATATGTTAACATTGCACTATTATATGTTTCTGACATTCTTTGGACTTGAGATCAGTAACCATTTGCAATGATGCACTTAGATTATATACTATCTTGACTACTGATACCGCAGAGCTATAGTGACCGCAGGAGGGGAAAGGTAATCTTCTGACTACGGAATTACTGTAGTAAATCAATCAGATTATCCTTTCTTTCCTCTCCTTCGCTCCCATATGGGGATTTTAACAATGAATTTTTTAACTATTTAGTGTAATAAGATTGATGAATTAAAACTTTTTTGTTTGTTGTCGTTTCCTAAAACTGACAGGGATCTCTATACAGTACTTACTTTTGGCAACACGGAGTATCATACTAACACTTAGGTAATGAGTGCATACCAATGGGGTTCTTTTTACTCAATTCTCTTTTGAGTTCTCTCTGTGATATATATATGTAATACTGTATACCTCTCTTGCACCTACCTTATCATTAATAGGACTTTGAACATATATAGGTGAGCAGTTTAATTCCTCTTACATACAACACCTGTAATACGTATATACAGTATGTATGTCTTTAGTTATATAGCACCATTATTGTGCATAGCGCTTCACAGCAGTAATATACGTGACAATCATATAAAGAACAAATAATATAAATAACACATAAAGTGGAGAAGTGCTTCAGACATAAAATAAACATTTAGGAAAAGGAGTCCCTGCTCCGAAGAGCTTACAATCTAATTTGTTGGTAGGAAGAAGGTACAGAGACAGTAGGAGGGCGTTCTGGTAAGTGTGCTTGCAAGGGGCAAAGGTTAATGTATGAAGTGTTAATTATCAGCCACGGAGCTACTCATATACTTCCTTAAGCAAGTGTGTTTTGAGGTGGGTGTTAAATGTGGATAGAGAGGGTGCTAGTCGGATATTGAGGGGGGGGGGGCATTCCAGAGGTGAGGGGCAGTCAGTGAGAAAGGTTAAAGGCGGGAGTGGGCTTTAGATACAAAAGGGACAGAGAGAAGAGATTCTTGAGCAGAACGCTAGAGTCGGGACGTGTATAGCAAGAAATTAGGGCTGAGATATAAAGAGGAGCAGAAGAGTGTAAAGCTTTAAAAGCGAGGAGGAGAATTGAGTGTGAGATGCGGGATTTGATAAGAAGCCAGGAGAGTGATTTCAGCAGGGGAGACGCTGAGACAGATTTCGGAAATAGTAGAGAGATTCTGGCAGCAGCATTTAGGATAGATTGTAGGGGAGACAGGTGAGAGGCAGGAAGGCCAGAGAGCAGGAGGTTCCAGTAGTCGAGATGGGAGAGAATGAGGGTGGTGTCAGAGTTTTTGCGATGCGGACACTACATAGGGGGTCCTAATTATTTACCCATTAAAATAATATGTATTAATTTATTAATAATGTGCAATTAGTCAACAAGCTACAGAATTAGTGAAATAAAAACAGTGTGTGACAGGACCAACAAGTTATCACATAATATACTTCTAATTTCTACTTGAGAAGGGGTAATATAAAGTTACCATTAATACTCATAATTACTAGTACTGAGTACCAGTGTACTATTACTCCAGGTCACCTTGGGGGTATGTACCAAGAGAAGCAATTTGCTCCAAAACAATGGGAACAAATACTCCCCTGCGCGATGTGTCCCTGGCAGATGTGTGAAGCTGTTAATCTTACTTCTTACATGTGACAGGTCTCCTAGGGGCAGAGATTACCCCATTTATTTGGCACAGAGAGAGGAAACGTCCCCAGTTACAGGCACAGATTTTACTCCATCCCATTATAATATTGTTCTCATTCTCTCCTCCCTCCGCCCCCTGTAATCAGTCTCATAAACATTCACTGGGGCAAGTAGGGCATTAGAGCAAAACACATTCACACACTGACTGTTAGGACCAGTATGTCAGGCCAGAGTCTGCAGTCATGTTAAGCTTCCATTTTGTCTGGTCATAACTAGTTAAGATTCTGTAGTCAGCCTTTTGCTGAAATATAATTCCTGAATGCACTCAGTTTCTCTGCTAAATTGCATTTCATTCTCCCTGGCCAGGATATTACTAGATACTTTTGTAAGGTCAATTTCCTGGTGTTTTAGTAGAATATAATAGAATGGTTCTCTGCAAGAAGCAAGGTAGTGAAATAAAGTTGCTAAGACTCAAGGTCTCTTTTGATAACAGACAATGAATAAGCTATGTATTTAGACAATTGCTTGTATTGAGAAAAAACACGTCTCAAAAGTCACGCCACTAATATGTCCTGCCCCTAAATCACGCCTCTAATCAAAGCTACGCCCAAGACACACCTAGTATACGCCCAGGACACGCCTATGTTACGCCTCTAACCAATATCTTTTTTTATTCTGTATAAAAACCATTACCCTATGAGTAATAAATTGAGACAAAGGATTTGAAACCTGGCGTGCGTTACGTTTCATTTTGTTCGTCTCCCAGGCCTGAAAAGTTCACCGAAGACCGGAGATAACAGTTGCAGGGCGTGAAAAACTTCTCCGGGGGAGTCTGCTGCAAACGGGTGCAGATTGTGTAGTATCCAGTCACAAGGCTTCAGTTTTCTTTGCAGAGAATAGGTTCCTTTTGGTTCTGAGGCCAGGGGAAGGAAATAACAGATTTTCCTTCAGTTTGGCTTCAGTTTTGCTCTGCGGAGAATAGGTTCCTTTTGGTTCTGAAGCCAGGGGAGGAAATAACGGATTTTCCTTTCAGTTTTGGTGTCTAGAAGTGGGAAATTCACAAAGGTGGTGAGTATATATGTAAATTTTTATATATGATGCTTCACCCCCTCTGGGAATTTAATAGACCTAAATTGTGACTGAAGAATTGGGATAGGCCCTTTTAAACAGAATTTTTGGTAAGAGTCCAGTAAATTCTGTGCACGACTGGACTGTTATCTCTGATCTAGCTGAACGACCATTGTATATTGTGTAAGTATAAATATTGCAATTATTTGTCATAATTAAGCTGTTTTTCTTTAAGCTACTAATGGGTGCTTGCATGAGTAAGAATGATTCTGGACGGAAGCCTAGGAATGTACAATTTTTAAATGCGAGTGTAAATCTGGTCTGATTCCTGAGGAATTTGTTGCTCAGACAGCTAGTCATTACCCGTTTTGTCGAATATGCAGAAGGTTGTTCTCGGCAGAATAATGGTGTCTGTTTTAATTGTGGTGGTTTTGGTCATTGGCAGAGAGTGTGCCCATATCAGAGTCAGAAGCAGGGAAGTGCTGCTTTGCCCGTGGGGGCTCAGAGTGAAAGTCTCTGTAAAAAAAAAAAAAAAAAAAACACTGCTACCGAGTTTGTTTGTAACCCTGATGAATTTTTTCCTGAATGATTTCTTGTGTGAAAGATACTCTGTGGTTATGCTGATTATCATCTGTACAAAAAATATGAATATTAGTTGCTCATGATGAAATCTAAATTTTAAAAGGTTTTAAAAAGGTGTACACCGAATATAGAGAGAAATACCTCACAACAAAAGGGGAGTATATTCAGCTCGGTCCCTGGTTATAGTTTGAAAGGTTTATTCGTCCTGGCCAGGCAGATACTTTTTAAACCGGACACATTTCTTTTTGTTTGTGGTATTTCTGTCTTAATAAAAGGAGGGGCACAGCCTCTCCCTTACAGTTTAAAGAATGTGAAGCATTCACATTAAAATTAACTAGCTGTGCTTAAGCAGTTTATTCATGAGTAAAAAGGTAATGTAGAACTGTCTTCTTTTCCGTAAAGCAGTAAGATAACACATTTCAATTTTATTTCTACAGGATTAAGATGTTTTTGTTTAAAATGCTGGTAAGAGCTCATAAGCACTGTTTGAATTAATATATTGCATTATATATGTATATAACGCCATCAGTGTACATAGCGCTTCAAAAGGAGGGTGTCCGTGGTGTGAGCGGAGTGTGATGATATCTGCCTTTAGCAGCATGGAGGTCAGTTATTTTAGCGAGAATTGTCTCCGTTAAATAAGCAGTGTAGAAGCCATACAAGACAGGTAGGGTCAAGCTTGCTGTTTATTTAGTCATGGTATAACTGTTGCATGTTTGAAGATATTTTGTTTTGTTTAAGAGAGGGCATAGTTAAAACGGGATAGCAATTGTATTGATGGAAGTTTGCAGGAGTATGAGATTTCTTGCAGAAGGCATTCAGGTGAATGAATGAAAGAATATTGCATGCTCTTGTAGGCATAGACTTGGTGTTTATAAGTAATTTGAAATATTCCCGTTATTTAATTTTTGAAAGACCATACAAAATGCAGTTTTAGGACAGCGTGGAAAGCTTCATATTTAACATTAAAACTAATGTTACAATCCCCTGCGTGAGGATTAATCCAGCAGTTAATATGAATTAGACAGCGAAACCCGTTATCTGTACTGTGAAATTTCTGGCTGTTTTCCCAGAAAGAAAAAAAAAAAAAAAAAAAAGCGCTTTGAAAATTATTTTTTTCTTTTTAAAGTCAGAGTGTCTTTTAAAGTTAATGCTGGCCGTGTGCTCAGCACTTTGCAAAGAGTTCAACATTATTTGTCTATTTTAAAAGGAAATCTTTTGCTCAGGATTTCAGGATTTTTCTTATATTGTAAATGCCACAGTTGTTAAAAGACCTACTGCAGGCTTTTTCTTTTAACACAAGCAGTAAATATTTTTATAGTCACAACACATACAAATCTATTTACCAGTTTATTTTGCTATATATCAAAGCAACCTGTTTTCATAACTATTTTTGTATTTTTGTATTTTTGTTCACATATATAGATAATATATGAACAAAAGAGGGGAGATACATACATAGGTTCAGAATTTATTATAACAATGTTAACTCCAAGAGCTGACAGGCCCCTGGTAAATAATAATAATACCTTTGCAGATGTCACAGCAAAGCAGGTAGCAAGCCGTCCCTATGTTGAGGGATATATAATATCTGCCAAATTTATCATTTTGTAACCATTTATTTGTTTTTGGGTATGTCCTGGAAATAGAGTTAAAGGACAGGGGATATATTATTGCAAGTGTAATTGCATAAGTGAACAGGGTATATATTATATACAGGGCATTTCACATTTTTTTTAGCAGAATAGTTACAGTGGAGTGTTTGAAGTAAAAGCCAGGAGTGACTGTGGATGTGGGACAATAGCCATGAGTGCAGGCTGTTGGGATGCTTGATTTGTGGGGCGAGTTTTAAGGTTAGTTAGTATTAAATGACTAAAAGGTTGACACCATTTGCATCAGAAAAAATGGCAGATGGCAGTTAGGTATGAATGAGAGTAAGCGTGTATTGGGAGAAGAGAGATTGATTTGTAATTTGAGACAGTGTTTTTGTCCCCATTTTTGTAGATTGGGACAACTCTAGCAGTTTTTCAGGTCTTAGGGATATGGCCTGCAGACAGGATAGAATTGATTATGGAAGCAATTGGTTTGGCACAGGCTGAGGTACCAAGTTTTAGGAACTTGGATTGTAGCAAAGTCAAGTCCATATTGGTTGCTTAGTTTAAAATTTGAGGAGCATTAATAGGGAATATCTCTGTTTAATATTGCGGATGCTAATAATAGTAGTAATCATATTAATACAAGAATTTATTTCTAGGTATAAACTCTCTCCCTATGAGACACTTATGGGATGACTTATGACCATCAGTAGTTCAAAGTAACTAATTAAGGACCATGTTATTGGTAATAAAACAATTAATAAGTATTGCATGCAACTAATATATATTTTTGAGTCTTTCTAGGCACAGGTTAAAGCTGAAAGTGCACCTACGCAAGACGGGTTAATGGTCAAGCATTTACTACGCAAGCACGCTCTTCATCCCAGATGAAAAGGCCATTTAAATACTACTCATCACCAGCATTACAGTAAAAATTTCTTATCATCATGGATACACATCATGCACGTCAAAATAGTGCCAGCCTAAGCACAAACAGCTAATAAAGACAAAGACATAGCACCTGCAAATAAGTGTTTTGATGGACACAATACTCTCTGACCAATAATCAAGGGAGAAAGGTTATAGGCAAAAATGTCCAGGCCTCAACACACGAACTTTGAACTTTTTATTTTTACAGGTTTTTATTATTTTTCAGTTACAATGTATGCTCCATTATGTTTGTGTAAGTGGCGTCCCATAAGGATGACAAAATAGTATAAGGTATTATTTGTTTAACTTTGTTTATTTTGTTTGGATTTCTAGGTTAATAGAATCTCCCTGCAGAATGATATCCTGGTGGGAGAATGCTTTATCAGTCAAACACACGGTTATGTTAATTGCTCACAGGTAGAGTAAGAAACAGAAGAAATGAACCTAATACACAAGTGCTAAAAAGTAGTCTATGGGAAGAATAAGTTTCAAGGAATTTATTCCCAAATGTAGGAGTTGGGTTACTGTATGACAGGTTTACAGGGATATCCTAAATCATACAGCCACAGACATTTACTCACTTAACCAAGAATAGGTTTAGTTTAAATTAATGACCCCGCAGAATAAAAATAGCTCTGGACTATATTTTAGCCTCAAAAGGAGGGGCATGTATGCGCCCTAGTTAAAGCGCAATGTTGTGTATTTATCCAGGATTTAGGGACCATGGGGACTTGGTGGTTGGATTGATTTGCTTTGAGCGAAGCTAGCGAATGTTTTTGTATGTGTGTGTTTGTCCTACTCATTGCTCTCTATGTATTAAGTACAGCAAAACTCTGATCCAGAAGTGCGTTGCAACCCCCACCGACGCTATGCCTCTCTGCGGTGATGATGTCGCCAGTCCCCCAGAAGAAGAGACCAAAGAAGAAATCAACTGGGCTGATATAATGGCCGGAAAAGAAAGGAATGCAGTTATGCACAACTTGGACATCTTGGTCCATCAGGACTATGAAATGGTTAACTGTTTTGTTCCTTAAATAGACTGTCTCTTAAGGATATGGGGGACTGAGAAGACTGGATATGAGGAAGGTGGGAGGTCACAAAGGGAAGTGAGTCAACCACAAGGAAAGGATCACGTCAGCCATTGTGACCAAAGCAGCCATCTTGGTCCGTTTTGCCATTCTGAGTAAATGCAGTATGAAAGATGTACAGTATGCAAGAAGAATGTTTGTGAAGTCGCTCTTAGCAGAAATTAGCCCCCACCAATTCTCACAAATAGCTGACCCTTAGATTATGTGACATATTGAGATGTAAGCCATTTTCTCATCTATAGACATATTTAATGATATATATATATCTCTCTATTGGTTGTGTGGCATGTGGGCCACTAAGATTGTACCCTGCAATCACACTGCCCTTTGTTATCTGGGATTCATCCTTCCCACTTTCTCGGAGAATTAGGTATGAAAATTCTCTATGGTTTTATTGTAGTGATTAGTATAATCGCAGCAATTTTTGTTATTTTTCACTGTGCTAAGTGTGCAATGCTTTCATTTGTCTCAAGGAAACCTTCAGTTTCATCTCACGCCATGTATGCAACTAATAATTCATATGTGGCCATGAACAGAGTCTATGATACTATTGGTCCCCATAAGGCCATAGTCATAGAGAAGCGTACCTAGTAAGGGTATTTGTTCTTTTAGAGAACAAAAAGGAGGGATTGTTAGGACCAGTATGTCAGGCCAGAGTCTGCAGTCATGTTAAGCTTCCATTTTGTCTGGTCATAACTAGTTAAGATTCTGTAGTCAGCCTTTTGCTGAAATATAATTCCTGAATGCACTCAGTTTCTCTGCTAAATTGCATTTCATTCTCCCTGGCCAGGATATTACTAGATACTTTTGTAAGGTCAATTTCCTGGTGTTTTAGTAGAATATAATAGAATGGTTCTCTGCAAGAAGCAAGTGTCACGCTGCGCTCACCACAAACAGGACAGAAGACCGCGGGGCTGAGGTGGGGATGTATAGGCACCGACCCACAACCACGCAGTCCTGTCCGGAATGCGTAGTCCTAGTCGTACCGCGTCGTAGGGTTGGAGAGGTCAGGGTAGTCAGGGTACTTGCCGTGTTCCAGGGTTGGGGAGTCCGGGTAGGTAGAGTTTCGTAGCCAAGGTCCTGGGTAATAGAAGGTAGAGTAGTTGAGTAACGAAGCCGGGGTCAAAGTGCTGGAGAGTGTAGAAATCCAAGTAACAGGCAGGGTCAAACAGGTCAGACAAAGTTCAAGACAAAACTAGACAGCAGCGGTGAGCACAATGCATAAACAGGAGTTTATGCTCAGCAATGAAGGACAGGCAGAAGCAGGTATATATGTGGGAAGGGTCCAATTACCTTGCAGGGGTGTGTTCTGGTCCACCAATGGTGTCAGAGAGACACTGATCAAAAACAGCTTGCAATTAGGCTCTCCTGATGCTAGGTCTGGTTGCCGGGCAACCCGCGCGCGTGCGCGATGCGCGTCGCGACGTGATGACGTCATGTGGTTTACTCAGCAAGTCTCCGCCTGTGGGAGGTTCCAGCAGCTCCCTCACGTTCTCCTGCTTCCTGGTTGCCGAGCAACCCGTGCGCGTGCGCGATGCGTCTCGTGGAGCTCCGCCATCACGCTGCTGCGCCTGCACTGCCCTGGCAGTGCGTGGGCGCATGACTCTGCCCCGTGGTGCTTCCCTGAGTCGGTCTCCGCGCGGATCAGAGGCAAGTGTGACAGTATCCCCCCCTTGAGGAGAGACCTCCGGGCGAACCAAAGATGGTTTCTCAGGATGCCTACGGTGGAAGGCAGAAATGAGGCGGTTGGCATGTACCTGATGATGAGGAATCCACTCTCTCTCCTCTGGACCATAGCCTCTCCAGTGTACAAGATATTGTAATCCTCCTCTGGATATTCTGGAGTTGAGAATGGTCTGAACCTCGTATTCTTGTTGGCCCTCTACCAGTATGGTTTGCGGAGGTTTAGATTGTCCTTTGGAGGATGAGTCTTGATGATAAGGTTTGAGAAGGGATGAGTGAAATACAGAAGGAATCCTCATATTTTTTGGCAGTTCAAGCCGATAGGCTACTGGGTTGATCCTTTTGGTGATGCGGAAAGGGCCGATAAAACGTGGTGCCAGTTTGGGTGAAGCTACCTTTAGCCGAATGTTTTTGGTAGACAACCAAACCCTTTGTCCTACAGAGTACCCTGGGACCTCTCTTCGGTGACGATCCGCTTGTCTCTTGTGTAATATACCAGCGTGCTGTAGATTCCGATGGATCTTCTGCCATAGGTCTTGTAAGTGGCGAATCCTGTCCTCTGCGGCCGGGACTCCAGACTTGGAGATGAGGGAAGGAAGTGCCGACGGATGGAAGCCATAGTTGACCATAAATGGTGACTGTTGGGATGATTCGTTCTGTAGATTATTGTGGGAGAATTCTGCCCATGGGAGAAGTTCCGCCCAGTCGTCCTGAGTGTCAGCGATAAAGCACCTCAAAAACTGTTCCAGAGACTGATTGGTGCGTTCCGTCTGTCCATTGGTCTGGGGGTGATATCCCGATGAAAAGTGTAGGGTAACGTCCAGATTTTTACAAAACGCCCTCCAGAACCGGGAGATGAACTGGGATCCTCTATCGGACACTATGACCTGAGGGGACCCATGTAACCTGAAGATCTCCCTGATGAAAACTTCGGATAACCTTGGTGCAGTGGGTAACCCCTTCATAGGGATGAAGTGTGCCTGTTTGGAAAATCTGTCCACCACCACAAGTATAGTGTCCATGCCTCTAGATTTGGGCAACTCAACGATGAAGTCCATCGATTTATGTGTCCATGGACGTACTGGGATGGGTAGTGGTTGAAGGAGACCTGCTGGTCTGTTGTGTGGCGTCTTGCTTCGAGCACAAGTAGCGCACGTAGCTACGAAGGCTTGTATGTCTCTCCGCATGTAGGGCCACCAGAATGTGCGTTCGATGAACTCAGTAGTTCTTTTGGTGCCAGGATGGCCTGCAGTCTTGGATGAATGTCCCCACTCCATGACTCTCCTCTGGAATTTACGGGGAGTGAACAACCGGTCCTCCGGAACGTTGAGTCCTGCCGGGATGTTGTTCTGAGCCTTAGTAATGTCCGTTAAGGCACTAAAAGTATTTGCAGCCAAAATACAAGTGGAAGGGAGAATGGTCTCCTGTTGATCCCCCTTGTTATCCTCTACCAGGAACTGTCGTGACAAGGCGTCGGCTTTAATGTTTTTTGAACCAGGGATGTAGGAAATGAGGAAGTTAAAGCGAGTAAAGAATAAGGACCATCTTGCCTGGCGAGATCCTAGTCGCCGTGCTCCCTCAATGTACAGAAGATTCTTATGGTCCGTAAGTGTCGTGACTGGCGACTCTGTGCCTTCCAGTAAGTGCCTCCACTCTTCCAAGGCCAGCTTGATAGCGAGGAGCTCCCGGTTACCTACATCGTAATTCCTTTGGGCGGAGGAAAATTTCTTTGAAAAATATGCACAAGGATGAAGTGGAGCTTGAGGATTCTTTCTCTGTGAAAGTATAGCACCTGCTCCTACATCGGAGGCGTCGACCTCCAAAAAAAAAGGTAACGAAGGATCTGGATGGGTTAAGATGGGTGCTGAGGCGAATGCCGTCTTTATTCTCTCGAAAGCCTGGAGAGCCTTCTCAGTCCACCTTGTAGGATCAGCTCCCTTCTGTGTGAGTGCCGTGATGGGTGCTACTACCGATGAGAATCCCTGAATGAACCTCCGGTAGTAGTTAGCGAAACCGAGGAACCTTTGGATGGCCTTGAGGGAGAGGGGACAGGGCCATTCGAGTACCGCCTTGACCTTGGTAGGATCCATAGCAAGGCCGGTATCCGATATGATGTAGCCGAGAAAAGAGGTGGATGTTTGATGGAAATGGCATTTCTCGAGCTTGGCATACAAATGGTTCTCTCTTAAACGCTGCAGGACTTGTTTGACATGCATTATATGTTCCGGTATGGATCTGGAAAAAATTAATATATCGTCCAGGTATACTATAACATGGTGGTCCAGAAGGTCTCTGAAAATGTCGTTGACAAAGTCTTGGAAGACCGCAGGAGCATTACACAATCCAAATGGCATGACCAGGTACTCGTAATGCCCGTCGCGAGTATTGAATGCTGTCTTCCATTCATCTCCTTCTCTGATTCTAACCAGATTATAGGCTCCTCTGAGGTCCAGTTTGGTGAAGATCCTGGCTCCCTGGAGTTTGTCGAACAATTCGGCTATCAACGGAAGGGGGTAGCGGTTTTTTATGGTGAGTTTGTTGAGGCCCCGGTAATCAATGCAGGGTCTGAGGGTTCCGTCCTTTTTTTTGACGAAAAAAAATCCTGCCCCCGCAGGTGATGAAGATTTCTTAATGAACCCCCTCTGGAGATTCTCCTGAATATATGTTCTCATGGCCTGGGTCTCAGGAATCGATAGTGGGTATGACCCTCCTCTGGGAGGTATGGCCCCGGGTAGAAGATCGATAGGACAGTCGTACGTCCGATGTGGCGGAAGTACCTCTGCTTGATGTTTGTCAAAGACATCGCGGAAATCTTCGTATATCCCCGGCAGCTGTACCCTGTCAGGATCCGTGACCTCCATTCCTGCCACTGCCTTTGGAGCAGACATGCAATGTTCCAAGCAAAAAGAACTCCAACGAAGTGGCGTGGCCTCTGTCCAGTCAATGACAGGATTGTGGATCCGGAGCCACGGAAGTCCCAGAATGATGTTCGAGAAGGGGGTGTGAATGACATCAAAGGTTATAGTCTCGGAGTGAAAGTCGCTAGTCATGATGTTAAGGGGTATGGTTTGTAAGGAAATGATCGCGGGCTGCAATGGTCGTCCATCAATGGCTTCAAGACCTACCGGTCGATCTTTGGGTACCAACGGTATTTTATTCTTGAAGGCGAACTTTTGGTCCACGAAGTTTCCTCCTGACCCCGAATCCAGGAAGGCCTGTGTCTGTACTGTGAAGGTCTCACCGGATATGGAGATAGGTAGATAAAACCTCGTAGAGGGTTGAGGAGGAAGAAAAGTTGCAGTACCCAGCGTGATCCTCCTTATACTCACTAGGCTTTGGCGTTTCCCGGCTTCAGCGGACAGTTGAATACCAGGTGGCCGTTATTGCCACAGTAGAGGCATAGTCCCGCTCGTTTTCTCCGTTGCTTCTCGATAGGCGAAAGGCTAGTTCCTCCCAGCTGCATGGGTTCATCTAGGACGGGAGTTGTGGAGAGTAGAGAACCTATGGTGGAAAAGGAAGATGATTGTATACCTCGGGGGTGTTTGTTTCTCTCCATCCTTCTCTCTTGGAGGCGCTGATCCATCCGGATGCACAGGTCTATCAGGTCCTCCAGTCCAGCGGGACGATCCAGAGCTGCTAATTCATCCTTCAACCGTTCGGACAGACCCTGCCAGAAGACTGCAGATAGAGCCACATCGTTCCAGCCGGTCTCGGCTGCCACCGTCCGGAAGTCCAGAGCATAACGAGCCACAGTACGGTCTCCCTGAGAAATATTAAGCAGAGAGGATGCAGCCGTAACCTTCCGTCCTGGGGTGTCAAACACCCTTCTGAATTCGGTGATGAAGAGAGTGAGGTCAGAGATCAAATCTGGGCGTTGCTCCCAGATAGGGGATGCCCATGCCAGAGCGGCGTCAGTCAGCAAGGAGATTATGTATGCGACCTTTATTCGTGAAGAAGGAAAGTGAGAGGGCATCAGCTCAAACTGTATGAAGCACTGGTTCAGAAACCCCCGACAACCGCTGGGATCCCCTGCATACCGGTTGGGCGCAGGTAGTCGTGGTTCGGAGGTAGGTGTGATAAGTGCAGGAGTGGCTGCGAGTGGAACGGGGTTGGTGGTAGATACAGTTAAACGTCTAACTTGTTCAGTCAGGGTATCCATGTCTTGTTTAAGTTGGGAAACTAGTTGTTCTTTGTGTGTAAATGAGCCGGTAAGTTGCCGGAAGCATTCCTCATGGGTGTCTAAGCGTCGGGCCACCTCAGCGGCGTCCATGTTTGTTGGGCTGAGCATATTGTCACGCTGCGCTCACCACAAACAGGACGGAAGACCGCGGGGCTGAGGTGGGGATGTATAGGCACCGACCCACAACCACGCAGTCCTGTCCGGAATGCGTAGTCCTAGTCGTACCGCGTCGTAGGGTTGGAGAGGTCAGGGTAGTCAGGGTACTTGCCGTGTTCCAGGGTTGGGGAGTCCGGGTAGGTAGAGTTTCGTAGCCAAGGTCCTGGGTAATAGAAGGTAGAGTAGTTGAGTAACGAAGCCGGGGTCAAAGTGCTGGAGAGTGTAGAAATCCAAGTAACAGGCAGGGTCAAACAGGTCAGACAAAGTTCAAGACAAAACTAGACAGCAGCGGTGAGCACAATGCATAAACAGGAGTTTATGCTCAGCAATGAAGGACAGGCAGAAGCAGGTATATATGTGGGAAGGGTCCAATTACCTTACAGGGGTGTGTTCTGGTCCACCAATGGTGTCAGAGAGACACTGATCAAAAACAGCTTGCAATTAGGCTCTCCTGATGCTAGGTCTGGTTGCCGGGCAACCCGCGCGCGTGCGCGATGCGCGTCGCGACGTGATGACGTCATGTGGTTTACTCAGCAAGTCTCCGCCTGTGGGAGGTTCCAGCAGCTCCCTCACGTTCTCCTGCTTCCTGGTTGCCGAGCAACCCGTGCGCGTGCGCGATGCGTCTCGTGGAGCTCCGCCATCACGCTGCTGCGCCTGCACTGCCCTGGCAGTGCGTGGGCGCATGACTCTGCCCCGTGGTGCTTCCCTGAGTCGGTCTCCGCGCGGATCAGAGGTAAGTGTGACAGTATCCCCCCCTTGAGGAGAGACCTCCGGGCGAACCAAAGATGGTTTCTCAGGATGCCTACGGTGGAAGGCAGAAATGAGGCGGTTGGCATGTACCTGATGATGAGGAATCCACTCTCTCTCCTCTGGACCATAGCCTCTCCAGTGTACAAGATATTGTAATCCTCCTCTGGATATTCTGGAGTTGAGAATGGTCTGAACCTCGTATTCTTGTTGGCCCTCTACCAGTATGGTTTGCGGAGGTTTAGATTGTCCTTTGGAGGATGAGTCTTGATGATAAGGTTTGAGAAGGGATGAGTGAAATACAGAAGGAATCCTCATATTTTTTGGCAGTTCAAGCCGATAGGCTACTGGGTTGATCCTTTTGGTGATGCGGAAAGGGCCGATAAAACGTGGTGCCAGTTTGGGTGAAGCTACCTTTAGCCGAATGTTTTTGGTAGACAACCAAACCCTTTGTCCTACAGAGTACCCTGGGACCTCTCTTCGGTGACGATCCGCTTGTCTCTTGTGTAATATACCAGCGTGCTGTAGATTCCGATGGATCTTCTGCCATAGGTCTTGTAAGTGGCGAATCCTGTCCTCTGCGGCCGGGACTCCAGACTTGGAGATGAGGGAAGGAAGTGCCGACGGATGGAAGCCATAGTTGACCATAAATGGTGACTGTTGGGATGATTCGTTCTGTAGATTATTGTGGGAGAATTCTGCCCATGGGAGAAGTTCCGCCCAGTCGTCCTGAGTGTCAGCGATAAAGCACCTCAAAAACTGTTCCAGAGACTGATTGGTGCGTTCCGTCTGTCCATTGGTCTGGGGGTGATATCCCGATGAAAAGTGTAGGGTAACGTCCAGATTTTTACAAAACGCCCTCCAGAACCGGGAGATGAACTGGGATCCTCTATCGGACACTATGACCTGAGGGGACCCATGTAACCTGAAGATCTCCCTGATGAAAACTTCGGATAACCTTGGTGCAGTGGGTAACCCCTTCATAGGGATGAAGTGTGCCTGTTTGGAAAATCTGTCCACCACCACAAGTATAGTGTCCATGCCTCTAGATTTGGGCAACTCAACGATGAAGTCCATCGATATATGTGTCCATGGACGTACTGGGATGGGTAGTGGTTGAAGGAGACCTGCTGGTCTGTTGTGTGGCGTCTTGCTTCGAGCACAAGTAGCGCACGTAGCTACGAAGGCTTGTATGTCTCTCCGCATGTAGGGCCACCAGAATGTGCGTTCGATGAACTCAGTAGTTCTTTTGGTGCCAGGATGGCCTGCAGTCTTGGATGAATGTCCCCACTCCATGACTCTCCTCTGGAATTTACGGGGAGTGAACAACCGGTCCTCCGGAACGTTGAGTCCTGCCGGGATGTTGTTCTGAGCCTTAGTAATGTCCGTTAAGGCACTAAAAGTATTTGCAGCCAAAATACAAGTGGAAGGGAGAATGGTCTCCTGTTGATCCCCCTTGTTATCCTCTACCAGGAACTGTCGTGACAAGGCGTCGGCTTTAATGTTTTTTGAACCAGGGATGTAGGAAATGAGGAAGTTAAAGCGAGTAAAGAATAAGGACCATCTTGCCTGGCGAGATCCTAGTCGCCGTGCTCCCTCAATGTACAGAAGATTCTTATGGTCCGTAAGTATCGTGACTGGCGACTCTGTGCCTTCCAGTAAGTGCCTCCACTCTTCCAAGGCCAGCTTGATAGCGAGGAGCTCCCGGTTACCTACATCGTAATTCCTTTGGGCGGAGGAAAATTTCTTTGAAAAATATGCACAAGGATGAAGTGGAGCTTGAGGATTCTTTCTCTGTGAAAGTATAGCACCTGCTCCTACATCGGAGGCGTCGACCTCCAAAAAAAAAGGTAACGAAGGATCTGGATGGGTTAAGATGGGTGCTGAGGCGAATGCCGTCTTTATTCTCTCGAAAGCCTGGAGAGCCTTCTCAGTCCACCTTGTAGGATCAGCTCCCTTCTGTGTGAGTGCCGTGATGGGTGCTACTACCGATGAGAATCCCTGAATGAACCTCCGGTAGTAGTTAGCGAAACCGAGGAACCTTTGGATGGCCTTGAGGGAGAGGGGACAGGGCCATTCGAGTACCGCCTTGACCTTGGTAGGATCCATAGCAAGGCCGGTATCCGATATGATGTAGCCGAGAAAAGAGGTGGATGTTTGATGGAAATGGCATTTCTCGAGCTTGGCATACAAATGGTTCTCTCTTAAACGCTGCAGGACTTGTTTGACATGCATTATATGTTCCGGTATGGATCTGGAAAAAATTAATATATCGTCCAGGTATACTATAACATGGTGGTCCAGAAGGTCTCTGAAAATGTCGTTGACAAAGTCTTGGAAGACCGCAGGAGCATTACACAATCCAAATGGCATGACCAGGTACTCGTAATGCCCGTCGCGAGTATTGAATGCTGTCTTCCATTCATCTCCTTCTCTGATTCTAACCAGATTATAGGCTCCTCTGAGGTCCAGTTTGGTGAAGATCCTGGCTCCCTGGAGTTTGTCGAACAATTCGGCTATCAACGGAAGGGGGTAGCGGTTTTTTATGGTGAGTTTGTTGAGGCCCCGGTAATCAATGCAGGGTCTGAGGGTTCCGTCCTTTTTTTTGACGAAAAAAAATCCTGCCCCCGCAGGTGATGAAGATTTCTTAATGAACCCCCTCTGGAGATTCTCCTGAATATATGTTCTCATGGCCTGGGTCTCAGGAATCGATAGTGGGTATGACCCTCCTCTGGGAGGTATGGCCCCGGGTAGAAGATCGATAGGACAGTCGTACGTCCGATGTGGCGGAAGTACCTCTGCTTGATGTTTGTCAAAGACATCGCGGAAATCTTCGTATATCCCCGGCAGCTGTACCCTGTCAGGATCCGTGACCTCCATTCCTGCCACTGCCTTTGGAGCAGACATGCAATGTTCCAAGCAAAAAGAACTCCAACGAAGTGGCGTGGCCTCTGTCCAGTCAATGACAGGATTGTGGATCCGGAGCCACGGAAGTCCCAGAATGATGTTCGAGAAGGGGGTGTGAATGACATCAAAGGTTATAGTCTCGGAGTGAAAGTCGCTAGTCATGATGTTAAGGGGTATGGTTTGTAAGGAAATGATCGCGGGCTGCAATGGTCGTCCATCAATGGCTTCAAGACCTACCGGTCGATCTTTGGGTACCAACGGTATTTTATTCTTGAAGGCGAACTTTTGGTCCACGAAGTTTCCTCCTGACCCCGAATCCAGGAAGGCCTGTGTCTGTACTGTGAAGGTCTCACCGGATATGGAGATAGGTAGATAAAACCTCGTAGAGGGTTGAGGAGGAAGAAAAGTTGCAGTACCCAGCGTGATCCTCCTTATACTCACTGGGCTTTGGCGTTTCCCGGCTTCAGCGGACAGTTGAATACCAGGTGGCCGTTATTGCCACAGTAGAGGCATAGTCCCGCTCGTTTTCTCCGTTGCTTCTCGATAGGCGAAAGGCTAGTTCCTCCCAGCTGCATGGGTTCATCTAGGACGGGAGTTGTGGAGAGTAGAGAACCTATGGTGGAAAAGGAAGATGATTGTATACCTCGGGGGTGTTTGTTTCTCTCCATCCTTCTCTCTTGGAGGCGCTGATCCATCCGGATGCACAGGTCTATCAGGTCCTCCAGTCCAGCGGGACGATCCAGAGCTGCTAATTCATCCTTCAACCGTTCGGACAGACCCTGCCAGAAGACTGCAGATAGAGCCACATCGTTCCAGCCGGTCTCGGCTGCCACCGTCCGGAAGTCCAGAGCATAACGAGCCACAGTACGGTCTCCCTGAGAAATATTAAGCAGAGAGGATGCAGCCGTAACCTTCCGTCCTGGGGTGTCAAACACCCTTCTGAATTCGGTGATGAAGAGAGTGAGGTCAGAGATCAAATCTGGGCATTGCTCCCAGATAGGGGATGCCCATGCCAGAGCGGCGTCAGTCAGCAAGGAGATTATGTATGCGACCTTTATTCGTGAAGAAGGAAAGTGAGAGGGCATCAGCTCAAACTGTATGAAGCACTGGTTCAGAAACCCCCGACAACCGCTGGGATCCCCTGCATACCGGTTGGGCGCAGGTAGTCGTGGTTCGGAGGTAGGTGTGATAAGTGCAGGAGTGGCTGCGAGTGGAACGGGGTTGGTGGTAGATACAGTTAAACGTCTAACTTGTTCAGTCAGGGTATCCATGTCTTGTTTAAGTTGGGAAACTAGTTGTTCTTTGTGTGTAAATGAGCCGGTAAGTTGCCGGAAGCATTCCTCATGGGTGTCTAAGCGTCGGGCCACCTCAGCGGCGTCCATGTTTGTTGGGCTGAGCATATTGTCACGCTGCGCTCACCACAAACAGGACGGAAGACCGCGGGGCTGAGGTGGGGATGTATAGGCACCGACCCACAACCACGCAGTCCTGTCCGGAATGCGTAGTCCTAGTCGTACCGCGTCGTAGGGTTGGAGAGGTCAGGGTAGTCAGGGTACTTGCCGTGTTCCAGGGTTGGGGAGTCCGGGTAGGTAGAGTTTCGTAGCCAAGGTCCTGGGTAATAGAAGGTAGAGTAGTCGAGTAACGAAGCCGGGGTCAAAGTGCTGGAGAGTGTAGAAATCCAAGTAACAGGCAGGGTCAAACAGGTCAGACAAAGTTCAAGACAAAACTAGACAGCAGCGGTGAGCACAATGCATAAACAGGAGTTTATGCTCAGCAATGAAGGACAGGCAGAAGCAGGTATATATGTGGGAAGGGTCCAATTACCTTGCAGGGGTGTGTTCTGGTCCACCAATGGTGTCAGAGAGACACTGATCAAAAACAGCTTGCAATTAGGCTCTCCTGATGCTAGGTCTGGTTGCCGGGCAACCCGCGCGCGTGCGCGATGCGCGTCGCGACGTGATGACGTCATGTGGTTTACTCAGCAAGTCTCCGCCTGTGGGAGGTTCCAGCAGCTCCCTCACGTTCTCCTGCTTCCTGGTTGCCGAGCAACCCGTGCGCGTGCGCGATGCGTCTCGTGGAGCTCCGCCATCACGCTGCTGCGCCTGCACTGCCCTGGCAGTGCGTGGGCGCATGACTCTGCCCCGTGGTGCTTCCCTGAGTCGGTCTCCGCGCGGATCAGAGGCAAGTGTGACAGTATCCCCCCCTTGAGGAGAGACCTCCGGGCGAACCAAAGATGGTTTCTCAGGATGCCTACGGTGGAAGGCAGAAATGAGGCGGTTGG
Organism: Ascaphus truei; assembly: GCF_040206685.1. Classification (NCBI taxonomy): domain Eukaryota; kingdom Metazoa; phylum Chordata; class Amphibia; order Anura; family Ascaphidae; genus Ascaphus; species Ascaphus truei. The sequence continues at coordinate 37,966,732 of NC_134495.1, forward strand.
CATGTACCTGATGATGAGGAATCCACTCTCTCTCCTCTGGACCATAGCCTCTCCAGTGTACAAGATATTGTAATCCTCCTCTGGATATTCTGGAGTTGAGAATGGTCTGAACCTCGTATTCTTGTTGGCCCTCTACCAGTATGGTTTGCGGAGGTTTAGATTGTCCTTTGGAGGATGAGTCTTGATGATAAGGTTTGAGAAGGGATGAGTGAAATACAGAAGGAATCCTCATATTTTTTGGCAGTTCAAGCCGATAGGCTACTGGGTTGATCCTTTTGGTGATGCGGAAAGGGCCGATAAAACGTGGTGCCAGTTTGGGTGAAGCTACCTTTAGCCGAATGTTTTTGGTAGACAACCAAACCCTTTGTCCTACAGAGTACCCTGGGACCTCTCTTCGGTGACGATCCGCTTGTCTCTTGTGTAATATACCAGCGTGCTGTAGATTCCGATGGATCTTCTGCCATAGGTCTTGTAAGTGGCGAATCCTGTCCTCTGCGGCCGGGACTCCAGACTTGGAGATGAGGGAAGGAAGTGCCGACGGATGGAAGCCATAGTTGACCATAAATGGTGACTGTTGGGATGATTCGTTCTGTAGATTATTGTGGGAGAATTCTGCCCATGGGAGAAGTTCCGCCCAGTCGTCCTGAGTGTCAGCGATAAAGCACCTCAAAAACTGTTCCAGAGACTGATTGGTGCGTTCCGTCTGTCCATTGGTCTGGGGGTGATATCCCGATGAAAAGTGTAGGGTAACGTCCAGATTTTTACAAAACGCCCTCCAGAACCGGGAGATGAACTGGGATCCTCTATCGGACACTATGACCTGAGGGGACCCATGTAACCTGAAGATCTCCCTGATGAAAACTTCGGATAACCTTGGTGCAGTGGGTAACCCCTTCATAGGGATGAAGTGTGCCTGTTTGGAAAATCTGTCCACCACCACAAGTATAGTGTCCATGCCTCTAGATTTGGGCAACTCAACGATGAAGTCCATCGATATATGTGTCCATGGACGTACTGGGATGGGTAGTGGTTGAAGGAGACCTGCTGGTCTGTTGTGTGGCGTCTTGCTTCGAGCACAAGTAGCGCACGTAGCTACGAAGGCTTGTATGTCTCTCCGCATGTAGGGCCACCAGAATGTGCGTTCGATGAACTCAGTAGTTCTTTTGGTGCCAGGATGGCCTGCAGTCTTGGATGAATGTCCCCACTCCATGACTCTCCTCTGGAATTTACGGGGAGTGAACAACCGGTCCTCCGGAACGTTGAGTCCTGCCGGGATGTTGTTCTGAGCCTTAGTAATGTCCGTTAAGGCACTAAAAGTATTTGCAGCCAAAATACAAGTGGAAGGGAGAATGGTCTCCTGTTGATCCCCCTTGTTATCCTCTACCAGGAACTGTCGTGACAAGGCGTCGGCTTTAATGTTTTTTGAACCAGGGATGTAGGAAATGAGGAAGTTAAAGCGAGTAAAGAATAAGGACCATCTTGCCTGGCGAGATCCTAGTCGCCGTGCTCCCTCAATGTACAGAAGATTCTTATGGTCCGTAAGTATCGTGACTGGCGACTCTGTGCCTTCCAGTAAGTGCCTCCACTCTTCCAAGGCCAGCTTGATAGCGAGGAGCTCCCGGTTACCTACATCGTAATTCCTTTGGGCGGAGGAAAATTTCTTTGAAAAATATGCACAAGGATGAAGTGGAGCTTGAGGATTCTTTCTCTGTGAAAGTATAGCACCTGCTCCTACATCGGAGGCGTCGACCTCCAAAAAAAAAGGTAACGAAGGATCTGGATGGGTTAAGATGGGTGCTGAGGCGAATGCCGTCTTTATTCTCTCGAAAGCCTGGAGAGCCTTCTCAGTCCACCTTGTAGGATCAGCTCCCTTCTGTGTGAGTGCCGTGATGGGTGCTACTACCGATGAGAATCCCTGAATGAACCTCTGGTAGTAGTTAGCGAAACCGAGGAACCTTTGGATGGCCTTGAGGGAGAGGGGACAGGGCCATTCGAGTACCGCCTTGACCTTGGTAGGATCCATAGCAAGGCCGGTATCCGATATGATGTAGCCGAGAAAAGAGGTGGATGTTTGATGGAAATTGCATTTCTCGAGCTTGGCATACAAATGGTTCTCTCTTAAACGCTGCAGGACTTGTTTGACATGCATTATATGTTCCGGTATGGATCTGGAAAAAATTAATATATCGTCCAGGTATACTATAACATGGTGGTCCAGAAGGTCTCTGAAAATGTCGTTGACAAAGTCTTGGAAGACCGCAGGAGCATTACACAATCCAAATGGCATGACCAGGTACTCGTAATGCCCGTCGCGAGTATTGAATGCTGTCTTCCATTCATCTCCTTCTCTGATTCTAACCAGATTATAGGCTCCTCTGAGGTCCAGTTTGGTGAAGATCCTGGCTCCCTGGAGTTTGTCGAACAATTCGGCTATCAACGGAAGGGGGTAGCGGTTTTTTATGGTGAGTTTGTTGAGGCCCCGGTAATCAATGCAGGGTCTGAGGGTTCCGTCCTTTTTTTTGACGAAAAAAAATCCTGCCCCCGCAGGTGATGAAGATTTCTTAATGAACCCCCTCTGGAGATTCTCCTGAATATATGTTCTCATGGCCTGGGTCTCAGGAATCGATAGTGGGTATGACCCTCCTCTGGGAGGTATGGCCCCGGGTAGAAGATCGATAGGACAGTCGTACGTCCGATGTGGCGGAAGTACCTCTGCTTGATGTTTGTCAAAGACATCGCGGAAATCTTCGTATATCCCCGGCAGCTGTACCCTGTCAGGATCCGTGACCTCCATTCCTGCCACTGCCTTTGGAGCAGACATGCAATGTTCCAAGCAAAAAGAACTCCAACGAAGTGGCGTGGCCTCTGTCCAGTCAATGACAGGATTGTGGATCCGGAGCCACGGAAGTCCCAGAATGATGTTCGAGAAGGGGGTGTGAATGACATCAAAGGTTATAGTCTCGGAGTGAAAGTCGCTAGTCATGATGTTAAGGGGTATGGTTTGTAAGGAAATGATCGCGGGCTGCAATGGTCGTCCATCAATGGCTTCAAGACCTACCGGTCGATCTTTGGGTACCAACGGTATTTTATTCTTGAAGGCGAACTTTTGGTCCACGAAGTTTCCTCCTGACCCCGAATCCAGGAAGGCCTGTGTCTGTACTGTGAAGGTCTCACCGGATATGGAGATAGGTAGATAAAACCTCGTAGAGGGTTGAGGAGGAAGAAAAGTTGCAGTACCCAGCGTGATCCTCCTTATACTCACTGGGCTTTGGCGTTTCCCGGCTTCAGCGGACAGTTGAATACCAGGTGGCCGTTATTGCCACAGTAGAGGCATAGTCCCGCTCGTTTTCTCCGTTGCTTCTCGATAGGCGAAAGGCTAGTTCCTCCCAGCTGCATGGGTTCATCTAGGACGGGAGTTGTGGAGAGTAGAGAACCTATGGTGGAAAAGGAAGATGATTGTATACCTCGGGGGTGTTTGTTTCTCTCCATCCTTCTCTCTTGGAGGCGCTGATCCATCCGGATGCACAGGTCTATCAGGTCCTCCAGTCCAGCGGGACGATCCAGAGCTGCTAATTCATCCTTCAACCGTTCGGACAGACCCTGCCAGAAGACTGCAGATAGAGCCACATCGTTCCAGCCGGTCTCGGCTGCCACAGTCCGGAAGTCCAGAGCATAACGAGCCACAGTACGGTCTCCCTGAGAAATATTAAGCAGAGAGGATGCAGCCGTAACCTTCCGTCCTGGGGTGTCAAACACCCTTCTGAATTCGGTGATGAAGAGAGTGAGGTCAGAGATCAAATCTGGGCGTTGCTCCCAGATAGGGGATGCCCATGCCAGAGCGGCGTCAGTCAGCAAGGAGATTATGTATGCGACCTTTATTCGTGAAGAAGGAAAGTGAGAGGGCATCAGCTCAAACTGTATGAAGCACTGGTTCAGAAACCCCCGACAACCGCTGGGATCCCCTGCATACCGGTTGGGCGCAGGTAGTCGTGGTTCGGAGGTAGGTGTGATAAGTGCAGGAGTGGCTGCGAGTGGAACGGGGTTGGTGGTAGATACAGTTAAACGTCTAACTTGTTCAGTCAGGGTATCCATGTCTTGTTTAAGTTGGGAAACTAGTTGTTCTTTGTGTGTAAATGAGCCGGTAAGTTGCCGGAAGCATTCCTCATGGGTGTCTAAGCGTCGGGCCACCTCAGCGGCGTCCATGTTTGTTGGGCTGAGCATATTGTCACGCTGCGCTCACCACAAACAGGACGGAAGACCGCGGGGCTGAGGTGGGGATGTATAGGCACCGACCCACAACCACGCAGTCCTGTCCGGAATGCGTAGTCCTAGTCGTACCGCGTCGTAGGGTTGGAGAGGTCAGGGTAGTCAGGGTACTTGCCGTGTTCCAGGGTTGGGGAGTCCGGGTAGGTAGAGTTTCGTAGCCAAGGTCCTGGGTAATAGAAGGTAGAGTAGTCGAGTAACGAAGCCGGGGTCAAAGTGCTGGAGAGTGTAGAAATCCAAGTAACAGGCAGGGTCAAACAGGTCAGACAAAGTTCAAGACAAAACTAGACAGCAGCGGTGAGCACAATGCATAAACAGGAGTTTATGCTCAGCAATGAAGGACAGGCAGAAGCAGGTATATATGTGGGAAGGGTCCAATTACCTTGCAGGGGTGTGTTCTGGTCCACCAATGGTGTCAGAGAGACACTGATCAAAAACAGCTTGCAATTAGGCTCTCCTGATGCTAGGTCTGGTTGCCGGGCAACCCGCGCGCGTGCGCGATGCGCGTCGCGACGTGATGACGTCATGTGGTTTACTCAGCAAGTCTCCGCCTGTGGGAGGTTCCAGCAGCTCCCTCACGTTCTCCTGCTTCCTGGTTGCCGAGCAACCCGTGCGCGTGCGCGATGCGTCTCGTGGAGCTCCGCCATCACGCTGCTGCGCCTGCACTGCCCTGGCAGTGCGTGGGCGCATGACTCTGCCCCGTGGTGCTTCCCTGAGTCGGTCTCCGCGCGGATCAGAGGCAAGTGTGACAGTATCCCCCCCTTGAGGAGAGACCTCCGGGCGAACCAAAGATGGTTTCTCAGGATGCCTACGGTGGAAGGCAGAAATGAGGCGGTTGGCATGTACCTGATGATGAGGAATCCACTCTCTCTCCTCTGGACCATAGCCTCTCCAGTGTACAAGATATTGTAATCCTCCTCTGGATATTCTGGAGTTGAGAATGGTCTGAACCTCGTATTCTTGTTGGCCCTCTACCAGTATGGTTTGCGGAGGTTTAGATTGTCCTTTGGAGGATGAGTCTTGATGATAAGGTTTGAGAAGGGATGAGTGAAATACAGAAGGAATCCTCATATTTTTTGGCAGTTCAAGCCGATAGGCTACTGGGTTGATCCTTTTGGTGATGCGGAAAGGGCCGATAAAACGTGGTGCCAGTTTGGGTGAAGCTACCTTTAGCCGAATGTTTTTGGTAGACAACCAAACCCTTTGTCCTACAGAGTACCCTGGGACCTCTCTTCGGTGACGATCCGCTTGTCTCTTGTGTAATATACCAGCGTGCTGTAGATTCCGATGGATCTTCTGCCATAGGTCTTGTAAGTGGCGAATCCTGTCCTCTGCGGCCGGGACTCCAGACTTGGAGATGAGGGAAGGAAGTGCCGACGGATGGAAGCCATAGTTGACCATAAATGGTGACTGTTGGGATGATTCGTTCTGTAGATTATTGTGGGAGAATTCTGCCCATGGGAGAAGTTCCGCCCAGTCGTCCTGAGTGTCAGCGATAAAGCACCTCAAAAACTGTTCCAGAGACTGATTGGTGCGTTCCGTCTGTCCATTGGTCTGGGGGTGATATCCCGATGAAAAGTGTAGGGTAACGTCCAGATTTTTACAAAACGCCCTCCAGAACCGGGAGATGAACTGGGATCCTCTATCGGACACTATGACCTGAGGGGACCCATGTAACCTGAAGATCTCCCTGATGAAAACTTCGGATAACCTTGGTGCAGTGGGTAACCCCTTCATAGGGATGAAGTGTGCCTGTTTGGAAAATCTGTCCACCACCACAAGTATAGTGTCCATGCCTCTAGATTTGGGCAACTCAACGATGAAGTCCATCGATATATGTGTCCATGGACGTACTGGGATGGGTAGTGGTTGAAGGAGACCTGCTGGTCTGTTGTGTGGCGTCTTGCTTCGAGCACAAGTAGCGCACGTAGCTACGAAGGCTTGTATGTCTCTCCGCATGTAGGGCCACCAGAATGTGCGTTCGATGAACTCAGTAGTTCTTTTGGTGCCAGGATGGCCTGCAGTCTTGGATGAATGTCCCCACTCCATGACTCTCCTCTGGAATTTACGGGGAGTGAACAACCGGTCCTCCGGAACGTTGAGTCCTGCCGGGATGTTGTTCTGAGCCTTAGTAATGTCCGTTAAGGCACTAAAAGTATTTGCAGCCAAAATACAAGTGGAAGGGAGAATGGTCTCCTGTTGATCCCCCTTGTTATCCTCTACCAGGAACTGTCGTGACAAGGCGTCGGCTTTAATGTTTTTTGAACCAGGGATGTAGGAAATGAGGAAGTTAAAGCGAGTAAAGAATAAGGACCATCTTGCCTGGCGAGATCCTAGTCGCCGTGCTCCCTCAATGTACAGAAGATTCTTATGGTCCGTAAGTATCGTGACTGGCGACTCTGTGCCTTCCAGTAAGTGCCTCCACTCTTCCAAGGCCAGCTTGATAGCGAGGAGCTCCCGGTTACCTACATCGTAATTCCTTTGGGCGGAGGAAAATTTCTTTGAAAAATATGCACAAGGATGAAGTGGAGCTTGAGGATTCTTTCTCTGTGAAAGTATAGCACCTGCTCCTACATCGGAGGCGTCGACCTCCAAAAAAAAAGGTAACGAAGGATCTGGATGGGTTAAGATGGGTGCTGAGGCGAATGCCGTCTTTATTCTCTCGAAAGCCTGGAGAGCCTTCTCAGTCCACCTTGTAGGATCAGCTCCCTTCTGTGTGAGTGCCGTGATGGGTGCTACTACCGATGAGAATCCCTGAATGAACCTCCGGTAGTAGTTAGCGAAACCGAGGAACCTTTGGATGGCCTTGAGGGAGAGGGGACAGGGCCATTCGAGTACCGCCTTGACCTTGGTAGGATCCATAGCAAGGCCGGTATCCGATATGATGTAGCCGAGAAAAGAGGTGGATGTTTGATGGAAATGGCATTTCTCGAGCTTGGCATACAAATGGTTCTCTCTTAAACGCTGCAGGACTTGTTTGACATGCATTATATGTTCCGGTATGGATCTGGAAAAAATTAATATATCGTCCAGGTATACTATAACATGGTGGTCCAGAAGGTCTCTGAAAATGTCGTTGACAAAGTCTTGGAAGACCGCAGGAGCATTACACAATCCAAATGGCATGACCAGGTACTCGTAATGCCCGTCGCGAGTATTGAATGCTGTCTTCCATTCATCTCCTTCTCTGATTCTAACCAGATTATAGGCTCCTCTGAGGTCCAGTTTGGTGAAGATCCTGGCTCCCTGGAGTTTGTCGAACAATTCGGCTATCAACGGAAGGGGGTAGCGGTTTTTTATGGTGAGTTTGTTGAGGCCCCGGTAATCAATGCAGGGTCTGAGGGTTCCGTCCTTTTTTTTGACGAAAAAAAATCCTGCCCCCGCAGGTGATGAAGATTTCTTAATGAACCCCCTCTGGAGATTCTCCTGAATATATGTTCTCATGGCCTGGGTCTCAGGAATCGATAGTGGGTATGACCCTCCTCTGGGAGGTATGGCCCCGGGTAGAAGATCGATAGGACAGTCGTACGTCCGATGTGGCGGAAGTACCTCTGCTTGATGTTTGTCAAAGACATCGCGGAAATCTTCGTATATCCCCGGCAGCTGTACCCTGTCAGGATCCGTGACCTCCATTCCTGCCACTGCCTTTGGAGCAGACATGCAATGTTCCAAGCAAAAAGAACTCCAACGAAGTGGCGTGGCCTCTGTCCAGTCAATGACAGGATTGTGGATCCGGAGCCACGGAAGTCCCAGAATGATGTTCGAGAAGGGGGTGTGAATGACATCAAAGGTTATAGTCTTGGAGTGAAAGTCGCTAGTCATGATGTTAAGGGGTATGGTTTGTAAGGAAATGATCGCGGGCTGCAATGGTCGTCCATCAATGGCTTCAAGACCTACCGGTCGATCTTTGGGTACCAACGGTATTTTATTCTTGAAGGCGAACTTTTGGTCCACGAAGTTTCCTCCTGACCCCGAATCCAGGAAGGCCTGTGTCTGTACTGTGAAGGTCTCACCGGATATGGAGATAGGTAGATAAAACCTCGTAGAGGGTTGAGGAGGAAGAAAAGTTGCAGTACCCAGCGTGATCCTCCTTATACTCACTGGGCTTTGGCGTTTCCCGGCTTCAGCGGACAGTTGAATACCAGGTGGCCGTTATTGCCACAGTAGAGGCATAGTCCCGCTCGTTTTCTCCGTTGCTTCTCGATAGGCGAAAGGCTAGTTCCTCCCAGCTGCATGGGTTCATCTAGGACGGGAGTTGTGGAGAGTAGAGAACCTATGGTGGAAAAGGAAGATGATTGTATACCTCGGGGGTGTTTGTTTCTCTCCATCCTTCTCTCTTGGAGGCGCTGATCCATCCGGATGCACAGGTCTATCAGGTCCTCCAGTCCAGCGGGACGATCCAGAGCTGCTAATTCATCCTTCAACCGTTCGGACAGACCCTGCCAGAAGACTGCAGATAGAGCCACATCGTTCCAGCCGGTCTCGGCTGCCACCGTCCGGAAGTCCAGAGCATAACGAGCCACAGTACGGTCTCCCTGAGAAATATTAAGCAGAGAGGATGCAGCCGTAACCTTCCGTCCTGGGGTGTCAAACACCCTTCTGAATTCGGTGATGAAGAGAGTGAGGTCAGAGATCAAATCTGGGCGTTGCTCCCAGATAGGGGATGCCCATGCCAGAGCGGCGTCAGTCAGCAAGGAGATTATGTATGCGACCTTTATTCGTGAAGAAGGAAAGTGAGAGGGCATCAGCTCAAACTGTATGAAGCACTGGTTCAGAAACCCCCGACAACCGCTGGGATCCCCTGCATACCGGTTGGGCGCAGGTAGTCGTGGTTCGGAGGTAGGTGTGATAAGTGCAGGAGTGGCTGCGAGTGGAACGGGGTTGGTGGTAGATACAGTTAAACGTCTAACTTGTTCAGTCAGGGTATCCATGTCTTGTTTAAGTTGGGAAACTAGTTGTTCTTTGTGTGTAAATGAGCCGGTAAGTTGCCGGAAGCATTCCTCATGGGTGTCTAAGCGTCGGGCCACCTCAGCGGCGTCCATGTTTGTTGGGCTGAGCATATTGTCACGCTGCGCTCACCACAAACAGGACGGAAGACCGCGGGGCTGAGGTGGGGATGTATAGGCACCGACCCACAACCACGCAGTCCTGTCCGGAATGCGTAGTCCTAGTCGTACCGCGTCGTAGGGTTGGAGAGGTCAGGGTAGTCAGGGTACTTGCCGTGTTCCAGGGTTGGGGAGTCCGGGTAGGTAGAGTTTCGTAGCCAAGGTCCTGGGTAATAGAAGGTAGAGTAGTCGAGTAACGAAGCCGGGGTCAAAGTGCTGGAGAGTGTAGAAATCCAAGTAACAGGCAGGGTCAAACAGGTCAGACAAAGTTCAAGACAAAACTAGACAGCAGCGGTGAGCACAATGCATAAACAGGAGTTTATGCTCAGCAATGAAGGACAGGCAGAAGCAGGTATATATGTGGGAAGGGTCCAATTACCTTGCAGGGGTGTGTTCTGGTCCACCAATGGTGTCAGAGAGACACTGATCAAAAACAGCTTGCAATTAGGCTCTCCTGATGCTAGGTCTGGTTGCCGGGCAACCCGCGCGCGTGCGCGATGCGCGTCGCGACGTGATGACGTCATGTGGTTTACTCAGCAAGTCTCCGCCTGTGGGAGGTTCCAGCAGCTCCCTCACGTTCTCCTGCTTCCTGGTTGCCGAGCAACCCGTGCGCGTGCGCGATGCGTCTCGTGGAGCTCCGCCATCACGCTGCTGCGCCTGCACTGCCCTGGCAGTGCGTGGGCGCATGACTCTGCCCTGTGGTGCTTCCCTGAGTCGGTCTCCGCGCGGATCAGAGGCAAGTGTGACAGTATCCCCCCCTTGAGGAGAGACCTCCGGGCAAACCAAAGATGGTTTCTCAGGATGCCTACGGTGGAAGGCAGAAATGAGGCGGTTGGCATGTACCTGATGATGAGGAATCCACTCTCTCTCCTCTGGACCATAGCCTCTCCAGTGTACAAGATATTGTAATCCTCCTCTGGATATTCTGGAGTTGAGAATGGTCTGAACCTCGTATTCTTGTTGGCCCTCTACCAGTATGGTTTGCGGAGGTTTAGATTGTCCTTTGGAGGATGAGTCTTGATGATAAGGTTTGAGAAGGGATGAGTGAAATACAGAAGGAATCCTCATATTTTTTGGCAGTTCAAGCCGATAGGCTACTGGGTTGATCCTTTTGGTGATGCGGAAAGGGCCGATAAAACGTGGTGCCAGTTTGGGTGAAGCTACCTTTAGCCGAATGTTTTTGGTAGACAACCAAACCCTTTGTCCTACAGAGTACCCTGGGACCTCTCTTCGGTGACGATCCGCTTGTCTCTTGTGTAATATACCAGCGTGCTGTAGATTCCGATGGATCTTCTGCCATAGGTCTTGTAAGTGGCGAATCCTGTCCTCTGCGGCCGGGACTCCAGACTTGGAGATGAGGGAAGGAAGTGCCGACGGATGGAAGCCATAGTTGACCATAAATGGTGACTGTTGGGATGATTCGTTCTGTAGATTATTGTGGGAGAATTCTGCCCATGGGAGAAGTTCCGCCCAGTCGTCCTGAGTGTCAGCGATAAAGCACCTCAAAAACTGTTCCAGAGACTGATTGGTGCGTTCCGTCTGTCCATTGGTCTGGGGGTGATATCCCGATGAAAAGTGTAGGGTAACGTCCAGATTTTTACAAAACGCCCTCCAGAACCGGGAGATGAACTGGGATCCTCTATCGGACACTATGACCTGAGGGGACCCATGTAACCTGAAGATCTCCCTGATGAAAACTTCGGATAACCTTGGTGCAGTGGGTAACCCCTTCATAGGGATGAAGTGTGCCTGTTTGGAAAATCTGTCCACCACCACAAGTATAGTGTCCATGCCTCTAGATTTGGGCAACTCAACGATGAAGTCCATCGATATATGTGTCCATGGACGTACTGGGATGGGTAGTGGTTGAAGGAGACCTGCTGGTCTGTTGTGTGGCGTCTTGCTTCGAGCACAAGTAGCGCACGTAGCTACGAAGGCTTGTATGTCTCTCCGCATGTAGGGCCACCAGAATGTGCGTTCGATGAACTCAGTAGTTCTTTTGGTGCCAGGATGGCCTGCAGTCTTGGATGAATGTCCCCACTCCATGACTCTCCTCTGGAATTTACGGGGAGTGAACAACCGGTCCTCCGGAACGTTGAGTCCTGCCGGGATGTTGTTCTGAGCCTTAGTAATGTCCGTTAAGGCACTAAAAGTATTTGCAGCCAAAATACAAGTGGAAGGGAGAATGGTCTCCTGTTGATCCCCCTTGTTATCCTCTACCAGGAACTGTCGTGACAAGGCGTCGGCTTTAATGTTTTTTGAACCAGGGATGTAGGAAATGAGGAAGTTAAAGCGAGTAAAGAATAAGGACCATCTTGCCTGGCGAGATCCTAGTCGCCGTGCTCCCTCAATGTACAGAAGATTCTTATGGTCCGTAAGTATCGTGACTGGCGACTCTGTGCCTTCCAGTAAGTGCCTCCACTCTTCCAAGGCCAGCTTGATAGCGAGGAGCTCCCGGTTACCTACATCGTAATTCCTTTGGGCGGAGGAAAATTTCTTTGAAAAATATGCACAAGGATGAAGTGGAGCTTGAGGATTCTTTCTCTGTGAAAGTATAGCACCTGCTCCTACATCGGAGGCGTCGACCTCCAAAAAAAAAGGTAACGAAGGATCTGGATGGGTTAAGATGGGTGCTGAGGCGAATGCCGTCTTTATTCTCTCGAAAGCCTGGAGAGCCTTCTCAGTCCACCTTGTAGGATCAGCTCCCTTCTGTGTGAGTGCCGTGATGGGTGCTACTACCGATGAGAATCCCTGAATGAACCTCCGGTAGTAGTTAGCGAAACCGAGGAACCTTTGGATGGCCTTGAGGGAGAGGGGACAGGGCCATTCGAGTACCGCCTTGACCTTGGTAGGATCCATAGCAAGGCCGGTATCCGATATGATGTAGCCGAGAAAAGAGGTGGATGTTTGATGGAAATGGCATTTCTCGAGCTTGGCATACAAATGGTTCTCTCTTAAACGCTGCAGGACTTGTTTGACATGCATTATATGTTCCGGTATGGATCTGGAAAAAATTAATATATCGTCCAGGTATACTATAACATGGTGGTCCAGAAGGTCTCTGAAAATGTCGTTGACAAAGTCTTGGAAGACCGCAGGAGCATTACACAATCCAAATGGCATGACCAGGTACTCGTAATGCCCGTCGCGAGTATTGAATGCTGTCTTCCATTCATCTCCTTCTCTGATTCTAACCAGATTATAGGCTCCTCTGAGGTCCAGTTTGGTGAAGATCCTGGCTCCCTGGAGTTTGTCGAACAATTCGGCTATCAACGGAAGGGGGTAGCGTTTTTTTATGGTGAGTTTGTTGAGGCCCCGGTAATCAATGCAGGGTCTGAGGGTTCCGTCCTTTTTTTTGACGAAAAAAAATCCTGCCCCCGCAGGTGATGAAGATTTCTTAATGAACCCCCTCTGGAGATTCTCCTGAATATATGTTCTCATGGCCTGGGTCTCAGGAATCGATAGTGGGTATGACCCTCCTCTGGGAGGTATGGCCCCGGGTAGAAGATCGATAGGACAGTCGTACGTCCGATGTGGCGGAAGTACCTCTGCTTGATGTTTGTCAAAGACATCGCGGAAATCTTCGTATATCCCCGGCAGCTGTACCCTGTCAGGATCCGTGACCTCCATTCCTGCCACTGCCTTTGGAGCAGACATGCAATGTTCCAAGCAAAAAGAACTCCAACGAAGTGGCGTGGCCTCTGTCCAGTCAATGACAGGATTGTGGATCCGGAGCCACGGAAGTCCCAGAATGATGTTCGAGAAGGGGGTGTGAATGACATCAAAGGTTATAGTCTCGGAGTGAAAGTCGCTAGTCATGATGTTAAGGGGTATGGTTTGTAAGGAAATGATCGCGGGCTGCAATGGTCGTCCATCAATGGCTTCAAGACCTACCGGTCGATCTTTGGGTACCAACGGTATTTTATTCTTGAAGGCGAACTTTTGGTCCACGAAGTTTCCTCCTGACCCCGAATCCAGGAAGGCCTGTGTCTGTACTGTGAAGGTCTCACCGGATATGGAGATAGGTAGATAAAACCTCGTAGAGGGTTGAGGAGGAAGAAAAGTTGCAGTACCCAGCGTGATCCTCCTTATACTCACTGGGCTTTGGCGTTTCCCGGCTTCAGCGGACAGTTGAATACCAGGTGGCCGTTATTGCCACAGTAGAGGCATAGTCCCGCTCGTTTTCTCCGTTGCTTCTCGATAGGCGAAAGGCTAGTTCCTCCCAGCTGCATGGGTTCATCTAGGACGGGAGTTGTGGAGAGTAGAGAACCTATGGTGGAAAAGGAAGATGATTGTATACCTCGGGGGTGTTTGTTTCTCTCCATCCTTCTCTCTTGGAGGCGCTGATCCATCCGGATGCACAGGTCTATCAGGTCCTCCAGTCCAGCGGGACGATCCAGAGCTGCTAATTCATCCTTCAACCGTTCGGACAGACCCTGCCAGAAGACTGCAGATAGAGCCACATCGTTCCAGCCGGTCTCGGCTGCCACCGTCCGGAAGTCCAGAGCATAACGAGCCACAGTACGGTCTCCCTGAGAAATATTAAGCAGAGAGGATGCAGCCGTAACCTTCCGTCCTGGGGTGTCAAACACCCTTCTGAATTCGGTGATGAAGAGAGTGAGGTCAGAGATCAAATCTGGGCGTTGCTCCCAGATAGGGGATGCCCATGCCAGAGCGGCGTCAGTCAGCAAGGAGATTATGTATGCGACCTTTATTCGTGAAGAAGGAAAGTGAGAGGGCATCAGCTCAAACTGTATGAAGCACTGGTTCAGAAACCCCCGACAACCGCTGGGATCCCCTGCATACCGGTTGGGCGCAGGTAGTCGTGGTTCGGAGGTAGGTGTGATAAGTGCAGGAGTGGCTGCGAGTGGAACGGGGTTGGTGGTAGATACAGTTAAACGTCTAACTTGTTCAGTCAGGGTATCCATGTCTTGTTTAAGTTGGGAAACTAGTTGTTCTTTGTGTGTAAATGAGCCGGTAAGTTGCCGGAAGCATTCCTCATGGGTGTCTAAGCGTCGGGCCACCTCAGCGGCGTCCATGTTTGTTGGGCTGAGCATATTGTCACGCTGCGCTCACCACAAACAGGACGGAAGACCGCGGGGCTGAGGTGGGGATGTATAGGCACCGACCCACAACCACGCAGTCCTGTCCGGAATGCGTAGTCCTAGTCGTACCGCGTCGTAGGGTTGGAGAGGTCAGGGTAGTCAGGGTACTTGCCGTGTTCCAGGGTTGGGGAGTCCGGGTAGGTAGAGTTTCGTAGCCAAGGTCCTGGTTAATAGAAGGTAGAGTAGTCGAGTAACGAAGCCGGGGTCAAAGTGCTGGAGAGTGTAGAAATCCAAGTAACAGGCAGGGTCAAACAGGTCAGACAAAGTTCAAGACAAAACTAGACAGCAGCGGTGAGCACAATGCATAAACAGGAGTTTATGCTCAGCAATGAAGGACAGGCAGAAGCAGGTATATATGTGGGAAGGGTCCAATTACCTTGCAGGGGTGTGTTCTGGTCCACCAATGGTGTCAGAGAGACACTGATCAAAAACAGCTTGCAATTAGGCTCTCCTGATGCTAGGTCTGGTTGCCGGGCAACCCGCGCGCGTGCGCGATGCGCGTCGCGACGTGATGACGTCATGTGGTTTACTCAGCAAGTCTCCGCCTGTGGGAGGTTCCAGCAGCTCCCTCACGTTCTCCTGCTTCCTGGTTGCCGAGCAACCCGTGCGCGTGCGCGATGCGTCTCGTGGAGCTCCGCCATCACGCTGCTGCGCCTGCACTGCCCTGGCAGTGCGTGGGCGCATGACTCTGCCCCGTGGTGCTTCCCTGAGTCGGTCTCCGCGCGGATCAGAGGCAAGTGTGACAGTATCCCCCCCTTGAGGAGAGACCTCCGGGCGAACCAAAGATGGTTTCTCAGGATGCCTACGGTGGAAGGCAGAAATGAGGCGGTTGGCATGTACCTGATGATGAGGAATCCACTCTCTCTCCTCTGGACCATAGCCTCTCCAGTGTACAAGATATTGTAATCCTCCTCTGGATATTCTGGAGTTGAGAATGGTCTGAACCTCGTATTCTTGTTGGCCCTCTACCAGTATGGTTTGCGGAGGTTTAGATTGTCCTTTGGAGGATGAGTCTTGATGATAAGGTTTGAGAAGGGATGAGTGAAATACAGAAGGAATCCTCATATTTTTTGGCAGTTCAAGCCGATAGGCTACTGGGTTGATCCTTTTGGTGATGCGGAAAGGGCCGATAAAACGTGGTGCCAGTTTGGGTGAAGCTACCTTTAGCCGAATGTTTTTGGTAGACAACCAAACCCTTTGTCCTACAGAGTACCCTGGGACCTCTCTTCGGTGACGATCCGCTTGTCTCTTGTGTAATATACCAGCGTGCTGTAGATTCCGATGGATCTTCTGCCATAGGTCTTGTAAGTGGCGAATCCTGTCCTCTGCGGCCGGGACTCCAGACTTGGAGATGAGGGAAGGAAGTGCCGACGGATGGAAGCCATAGTTGACCATAAATGGTGACTGTTGGGATGATTCGTTCTGTAGATTATTGTGGGAGAATTCTGCCCATGGGAGAAGTTCCGCCCAGTCGTCCTGAGTGTCAGCGATAAAGCACCTCAAAAACTGTTCCAGAGACTGATTGGTGCGTTCCGTCTGTCCATTGGTCTGGGGGTGATATCCCGATGAAAAGTGTAGGGTAACGTCCAGATTTTTACAAAACGCCCTCCAGAACCGGGAGATGAACTGGGATCCTCTATCGGACACTATGACCTGAGGGGACCCATGTAACCTGAAGATCTCCCTGATGAAAACTTCGGATAACCTTGGTGCAGTGGGTAACCCCTTCATAGGGATGAAGTGTGCCTGTTTGGAAAATCTGTCCACCACCACAAGTATAGTGTCCATGCCTCTAGATTTGGGCAACTCAACGATGAAGTCCATCGATATATGTGTCCATGAACGTACTGGGATGGGTAGTGGTTGAAGGAGACCTGCTGGTCTGTTGTGTGGCGTCTTGCTTCGAGCACAAGTAGCGCACGTAGCTACGAAGGCTTGTATGTCTCTCCGCATGTAGGGCCACCAGAATGTGCGTTCGATGAACTCAGTAGTTCTTTTGGTGCCAGGATGGCCTGCAGTCTTGGATGAATGTCCCCACTCCATGACTCTCCTCTGGAATTTACGGGGAGTGAACAACCGGTCCTCCGGAACGTTGAGTCCTGCCGGGATGTTGTTCTGAGCCTTAGTAATGTCCTTTAAGGCACTAAAAGTATTTGCAGCCAAAATACAAGTGGAAGGGAGAATGGTCTCCTGTTGATCCCCCTTGTTATCCTCTACCAGGAACTGTCGTGACAAGGCGTCGGCTTTAATGTTTTTTGAACCAGGGATGTAGGAAATGAGGAAGTTAAAGCGAGTAAAGAATAAGGACCATCTTGCCTGGCGAGATCCTAGTCGCCGTGCTCCCTCAATGTACAGAAGATTCTTATGGTCCGTAAGTATCGTGACTGGCGACTCTGTGCCTTCCAGTAAGTGCCTCCACTCTTCCAAGGCCATCTTGATAGCGAGGAGCTCCCGGTTACCTACATCGTAATTCCTTTGGGCGGAGGAAAATTTCTTTGAAAAATATGCACAAGGATGAAGTGGAGCTTGAGGATTCTTTCTCTGTGAAAGTATAGCACCTGCTCCTACATCGGAGGCGTCGACCTCCAAAAAAAAAGGTAACGAAGGATCTGGATGGGTTAAGATGGGTGCTGAGGCGAATGCCGTCTTTATTCTCTTGAAAGCCTGGAGAGCCTTCTCAGTCCACCTTGTAGGATCAGCTCCCTTCTGTGTGAGTGCCGTGATGGGTGCTACTACCGATGAGAATCCCTGAATGAACCTCTGGTAGTAGTTAGCGAAACCGAGGAACCTTTGGATGGCCTTGAGGGAGAGGGGACAGGGCCATTCGAGTACCGCCTTGACCTTGGTAGGATCCATAGCAAGGCCGGTATCCGATATGATGTAGCCGAGAAAAGAGGTGGATGTTTGATGGAAATGGCATTTCTCGAGCTTGGCATACAAATGGTTCTCTCTTAAACGCTGCAGGACTTGTTTGACATGCATTATATGTTCCGGTATGGATCTGGAAAAAATTAATATATCGTCCAGGTATACTATAACATGGTGGTCCAGAAGGTCTCTGAAAATGTCGTTGACAAAGTCTTGGAAGACCGCAGGAGCATTACACAATCCAAATGGCATGACCAGGTACTCGTAATGCCCGTCGCGAGTATTGAATGCTGTCTTCCATTCATCTCCTTCTCTGATTCTAACCAGATTATAGGCTCCTCTGAGGTCCAGTTTGGTGAAGATCCTGGCTCCCTGGAGTTTGTCGAACAATTCGGCTATCAACGGAAGGGGGTAGCGGTTTTTTATGGTGAGTTTGTTGAGGCCCCGGTAATCAATGCAGGGTCTGAGGGTTCCGTCCTTTTTTTTGACGAAAAAAAATCCTGCCCCCGCAGGTGATGAAGATTTCTTAATGAACCCCCTCTGGAGATTCTCCTGAATATATGTTCTCATGGCCTGGGTCTCAGGAATCGATAGTGGGTATGACCCTCCTCTGGGAGGTATGGCCCCGGGTAGAAGATCGATAGGACAGTCGTACGTCCGATGTGGCGGAAGTACCTCTGCTTGATGTTTGTCAAAGACATCGCGGAAATCTTCGTATATCCCCGGAAGCTGTACCCTGTCAGGATCCGTGACCTCCATTCCTGCCACTGCCTTTGGAGCAGACATGCAATGTTCCAAGCAAAAAGAACTCCAACGAAGTGGCGTGGCCTCTGTCCAGTCAATGACAGGATTGTGGATCCGGAGCCACGGAAGTCCCAGAATGATGTTCGAGAAGGGGGTGTGAATGACATCAAAGGTTATAGTCTCGGAGTGAAAGTCGCTAGTCATGATGTTAAGGGGTATGGTTTGTAAGGAAATGATCGCGGGCTGCAATGGTCGTCCATCAATGGCTTCAAGACCTACCGGTCGATCTTTGGGTACCAACGGTATTTTATTCTTGAAGGCGAACTTTTGGTCCACGAAGTTTCCTCCTGACCCCGAATCCAGGAAGGCCTGTGTCTGTACTGTGAAGGTCTCACCGGATATGGAGATAGGTAGATAAAACCTCGTAGAGGGTTGAGGAGGAAGAAAAGTTGCAGTACCCAGCGTGATCCTCCTTATACTCACTGGGCTTTGGCGTTTCCCGGCTTCAGCGGACAGTTGAATACCAGGTGGCCGTTATTGCCACAGTAGAGGCATAGTCCCGCTCGTTTTCTCCGTTGCTTCTCGATAGGCGAAAGGCTAGTTCCTCCCAGCTGCATGGGTTCATCTAGGACGGGAGTTGTGGAGAGTAGAGAACCTATGGTGGAAAAGGAAGATGATTGTATACCTCGGGGGTGTTTGTTTCTCTCCATCCTTCTCTCTTGGAGGCGCTGATCCATCCGGATGCACAGGTCTATCAGGTCCTCCAGTCCAGCGGGACGATCCAGAGCTGCTAATTCATCCTTCAACCGTTCGGACAGACCCTGCCAGAAGACTGCAGATAGAGCCACATCGTTCCAGCCGGTCTCGGCTGCCACCGTCCGGAAGTCCAGAGCATAACGAGCCACAGTACGGTCTCCCTGAGAAATATTAAGCAGAGAGGATGCAGCCGTAACCTTCCGTCCTGGGGTGTCAAACACCCTTCTGAATTCGGTGATGAAGAGAGTGAGGTCAGAGATCAAATCTGGGCGTTGCTCCCAGATAGGGGATGCCCATGCCAGAGCGGCGTCAGTCAGCAAGGAGATTATGTATGCGACCTTTATTCGTGAAGAAGGAAAGTGAGAGGGCATCAGCTCAAACTGTATGAAGCACTGGTTCAGAAACCCCCGACAACCGCTGGGATCCCCTGCATACCGGTTGGGCGCAGGTAGTCGTGGTTCGGAGGTAGGTGTGATAAGTGCAGGAGTGGCTGCGAGTGGAACGGGGTTGGTGGTAGATACAGTTAAACGTCTAACTTGTTCAGTCAGGGTATCCATGTCTTGTTTAAGTTGGGAAACTAGTTGTTCTTTGTGTGTAAATGAGCCGGTAAGTTGCCGGAAGCATTCCTCATGGGTGTCTAAGCGTCGGGCCACCTCAGCGGCGTCCATGTTTGTTGGGCTGAGCATATTGTCACGCTGCGCTCACCACAAACAGGACGGAAGACCGCGGGGCTGAGGTGGGGATGTATAGGCACCGACCCACAACCACGCAGTCCTGTCCGGAATGCGTAGTCCTAGTCGTACCGCGTCGTAGGGTTGGAGAGGTCAGGGTAGTCAGGGTACTTGCCGTGTTCCAGGGTTGGGGAGTCCGGGTAGGTAGAGTTTCGTAGCCAAGGTCCTGGGTAATAGAAGGTAGAGTAGTCGAGTAACGAAGCCGGGGTCAAAGTGCTGGAGAGTGTAGAAATCCAAGTAACAGGCAGGGTCAAACAGGTCAGACAAAGTTCAAGACAAAACTAGACAGCAGCGGTGAGCACAATGCATAAACAGGAGTTTATGCTCAGCAATGAAGGACAGGCAGAAGCAGGTATATATGTGGGAAGGGTCCAATTACCTTGCAGGGGTGTGTTCTGGTCCACCAATGGTGTCAGAGAGACACTGATCAAAAACAGCTTGCAATTAGGCTCTCCTGATGCTAGGTCTGGTTGCCGGGCAACCCGCGCGCGTGCGCGATGCACGTCGCGACGTGATGACGTCATGTGGTTTACTCAGCAAGTCTCCGCCTGTGGGAGGTTCCAGCAGCTCCCTCACGTTCTCCTGCTTCCTGGTTGCCGAGCAACCTGTGCGCGTGCGCGATGCGTCTCGTGGAGCTCCGCCATCACGCTGCTGCGCCTGCACTGCCCTGGCAGTGCGTGGGCGCATGACTCTGCCCCGTGGTGCTTCCCTGAGTCGGTCTCCGCGCGGATCAGAGGCAAGTGTGACAGTATCCCCCCCTTGAGGAGAGACCTCCGGGCGAACCAAAGATGGTTTCTCAGGATGCCTACGGTGGAAGGCAGAAATGAGGCGGTTGGCATGTACCTGATGATGAGGAATCCACTCTCTCTCCTCTGGACCATAGCCTCTCCAGTGTACAAGATATTGTAATCCTCCTCTGGATATTCTGGAGTTGAGAATGGTCTGAACCTCGTATTCTTGTTGGCCCTCTACCAGTATGGTTTGCGGAGGTTTAGATTGTCCTTTGGAGGATGAGTCTTGATGATAAGGTTTGAGAAGGGATGAGTGAAATACAGAAGGAATCCTCATATTTTTTGGCAGTTCAAGCCGATAGGCTACTGGGTTGATCCTTTTGGTGATGCGGAAAGGGCCGATAAAACGTGGTGCCAGTTTGGGTGAAGCTACCTTTAGCCGAATGTTTTTGGTAGACAACCAAACCCTTTGTCCTACAGAGTACCCTGGGACCTCTCTTCGGTGACGATCCGCTTGTCTCTTGTGTAATATACCAGCGTGCTGTAGATTCCGATGGATCTTCTGCCATAGGTCTTGTAAGTGGCGAATCCTGTCCTCTGCGGCCGGGACTCCAGACTTGGAGATGAGGGAAGGAAGTGCCGACGGATGGAAGCCATAGTTGACCATAAATGGTGACTGTTGGGATGATTCGTTCTGTAGATTATTGTGGGAGAATTCTGCCCATGGGAGAAGTTCCGCCCAGTCGTCCTGAGTGTCAGCGATAAAGCACCTCAAAAACTGTTCCAGAGACTGATTGGTGCGTTCCGTCTGTCCATTGGTCTGGGGGTGATATCCCGATGAAAAGTGTAGGGTAACGTCCAGATTTTTACAAAACGCCCTCCAGAACCGGGAGATGAACTGGGATCCTCTATCGGACACTATGACCTGAGGGGACCCATGTAACCTGAAGATCTCCCTGATGAAAACTTCGGATAACCTTGGTGCAGTGGGTAACCCCTTCATAGGGATGAAGTGTGCCTGTTTGGAAAATCTGTCCACCACCACAAGTATAGTGTCCATGCCTCTAGATTTGGGCAACTCAACGATGAAGTCCATCGATATATGTGTCCATGGACGTACTGAGATGGGTAGTGGTTGAAGGAGACCTGCTGGTCTGTTGTGTGGCGTCTTGCTTCGAGCACAAGTAGCGCACGTAGCTACGAAGGCTTGTATGTCTCTCCGCATGTAGGGCCACCAGAATGTGCGTTCGATGAACTCAGTAGTTCTTTTGGTGCCAGGATGGCCTGCAGTCTTGGATGAATGTCCCCACTCCATGACTCTCCTCTGGAATTTACGGGGAGTGAACAACCGGTCCTCCGGAACATTGAGTCCTGCCGGGATGTTGTTCTGAGCCTTAGTAATGTCCGTTAAGGCACTAAAAGTATTTGCAGCCAAAATACAAGTGGAAGGGAGAATGGTCTCCTGTTGATCCCCCTTGTTATCCTCTACCAGGAACTGTCGTGACAAGGCGTCGGCTTTAATGTTTTTTGAACCAGGGATGTAGGAAATGAGGAAGTTAAAGCGAGTAAAGAATAAGGACCATCTTGCCTGGCGAGATCCTAGTCGCCGTGCTCCCTCAATGTACAGAAGATTCTTATGGTCCGTAAGTATCGTGACTGGCGACTCTGTGCCTTCCAGTAAGTGCCTCCACTCTTCCAAGGCCAGCTTGATAGCGAGGAGCTCCCGGTTACCTACATCGTAATTCCTTTGGGCGGAGGAAAATTTCTTTGAAAAATATGCACAAGGATGAAGTGGAGCTTGAGGATTCTTTCTCTGTGAAAGTATAGCACCTGCTCCTACATCGGAGGCGTCGACCTCCAAAAAAAAAGGTAACGAAGGATCTGGATGGGTTAAGATGGGTGCTGAGGCGAATGCCGTCTTTATTCTCTCGAAAGCCTGGAGAGCCTTCTCAGTCCACCTTGTAGGATCAGCTCCCTTCTGTGTGAGTGCCGTGATGGGTGCTACTACCGATGAGAATCCCTGAATGAACCTCCGGTAGTAGTTAGCGAAACCGAGGAACCTTTGGATGGCCTTGAGGGAGAGGGGACAGGGCCATTCGAGTACCGCCTTGACCTTGGTAGGATCCATAGCAAGGCCGGTATCCGATATGATGTAGCCGAGAAAAGAGGTGGATGTTTGATGGAAATGGCATTTCTCGAGCTTGGCATACAAATGGTTCTCTCTTAAACGCTGCAGGACTTGTTTGACATGCATTATATGTTCCGGTATGGATCTGGAAAAAATTAATATATCGTCCAGGTATACTATAACATGGTGGTCCAGAAGGTCTCTGAAAATGTCGTTGACAAAGTCTTGGAAGACCGCAGGAGCATTACACAATCCAAATGGCATGACCAGGTACTCGTAATGCCCGTCGCGAGTATTGAATGCTGTCTTCCATTCATCTCCTTCTCTGATTCTAACCAGATTATAGGCTCCTCTGAGGTCCAGTTTGGTGAAGATCCTGGCTCCCTGGAGTTTGTCGAACAATTCGGCTATCAACGGAAGGGGGTAGCGGTTTTTTATGGTGAGTTTGTTGAGGCCCCGGTAATCAATGCAGGGTCTGAGGGTTCCGTCCTTTTTTTTGACGAAAAAAAATCCTGCCCCCGCAGGTGATGAAGATTTCTTAATGAACCCCCTCTGGAGATTCTCCTGAATATATGTTCTCATGGCCTGGGTCTCAGGAATCGATAGTGGGTATGACCCTCCTCTGGGAGGTATGGCCCCGGGTAGAAGATCGATAGGACAGTCGTACGTCCGATGTGGCGGAAGTACCTCTGCTTGATGTTTGTCAAAGACATCGCGGAAATCTTCGTATATCCCCGGCAGCTGTACCCTGTCAGGATCCGTGACCTCCATTCCTGCCACTGCCTTTGGAGCAGACATGCAATGTTCCAAGCAAAAAGAACTCCAACGAAGTGGCGTGGCCTCTGTCCAGTCAATGACAGGATTGTGGATCCGGAGCCACGGAAGTCCCAGAATGATGTTCGAGAAGGGGGTGTGAATGACATCAAAGGTTATAGTCTCGGAGTGAAAGTCGCTAGTCATGATGTTAAGGGGTATGGTTTGTAAGGAAATGATCGCGGGCTGCAATGGTCGTCCATCAATGGCTTCAAGACCTACCGGTCGATCTTTGGGTACCAACGGTATTTTATTCTTGAAGGCGAACTTTTGGTCCACGAAGTTTCCTCCTGACCCCGAATCCAGGAAGGCCTGTGTCTGTACTGTGAAGGTCTCACCGGATATGGAGATAGGTAGATAAAACCTCGTAGAGGGTTGAGGAGGAAGAAAAGTTGCAGTACCCAGCGTGATCCTCCTTATACTCACTGGGCTTTGGCGTTTCCCGGCTTCAGCGGACAGTTGAATACCAGGTGGCCGTTATTGCCACAGTAGAGGCATAGTCCCGCTCGTTTTCTCCGTTGCTTCTCGATAGGCGAAAGGCTAGTTCCTCCCAGCTGCATGGGTTCATCTAGGACGGGAGTTGTGGAGAGTAGAGAACC
This sequence comes from Ascaphus truei, assembly GCF_040206685.1. NCBI lineage: Eukaryota > Metazoa > Chordata > Amphibia > Anura > Ascaphidae > Ascaphus > Ascaphus truei. Next base: position 37,990,575 of record NC_134495.1, read on the forward strand.
TATGGTGGAAAAGGAAGATGATTGTATACCTCGGGGGTGTTTGTTTCTCTCCATCCTTCTCTCTTGGAGGCGCTGATCCATCCGGATGCACAGGTCTATCAGGTCCTCCAGTCCAGCGGGACGATCCAGAGCTGCTAATTCATCCTTCAACCGTTCGGACAGACCCTGCCAGAAGACTGCAGATAGAGCCACATCGTTCCAGCCGGTCTCGGCTGCCACCGTCCGGAAGTCCAGAGCATAACGAGCCACAGTACGGTCTCCCTGAGAAATATTAAGCAGAGAGGATGCAGCCGTAACCTTCCGTCCTGGGGTGTCAAACACCCTTCTGAATTCGGTGATGAAGAGAGTGAGGTCAGAGATCAAATCTGGGCGTTGCTCCCAGATAGGGGATGCCCATGCCAGAGCGGCGTCAGTCAGCAAGGAGATTATGTATGCGACCTTTATTCGTGAAGAAGGAAAGTGAGAGGGCATCAGCTCAAACTGTATGAAGCACTGGTTCAGAAACCCCCGACAACCGCTGGGATCCCCTGCATACCGGTTGGGCGCAGGTAGTCGTGGTTCGGAGGTAGGTGTGATAAGTGCAGGAGTGGCTGCGAGTGGAACGGGGTTGGTGGTAGATACAGTTAAACGTCTAACTTGTTCAGTCAGGGTATCCATGTCTTGTTTAAGTTGGGAAACTAGTTGTTCTTTGTGTGTAAATGAGCCGGTAAGTTGCCGGAAGCATTCCTCATGGGTGTCTAAGCGTCGGGCCACCTCAGCGGCGTCCATGTTTGTTGGGCTGAGCATATTGTCACGCTGCGCTCACCACAAACAGGACGGAAGACCGCGGGGCTGAGGTGGGGATGTATAGGCACCGACCCACAACCACGCAGTCCTGTCCGGAATGCGTAGTCCTAGTCGTACCGCGTCGTAGGGTTGGAGAGGTCAGGGTAGTCAGGGTACTTGCCGTGTTCCAGGGTTGGGGAGTCCGGGTAGGTAGAGTTTCGTAGCCAAGGTCCTGGGTAATAGAAGGTAGAGTAGTCGAGTAACGAAGCCGGGGTCAAAGTGCTGGAGAGTGTAGAAATCCAAGTAACAGGCAGGGTCAAACAGGTCAGACAAAGTTCAAGACAAAACTAGACAGCAGCGGTGAGCACAATGCATAAACAGGAGTTTATGCTCAGCAATGAAGGACAGGCAGAAGCAGGTATATATGTGGGAAGGGTCCAATTACCTTGCAGGGGTGTGTTCTGGTCCACCAATGGTGTCAGAGAGACACTGATCAAAAACAGCTTGCAATTAGGCTCTCCTGATGCTAGGTCTGGTTGCCGGGCAACCCGCGCGCGTGCGCGATGCACGTCGCGACGTGATGACGTCATGTGGTTTACTCAGCAAGTCTCCGCCTGTGGGAGGTTCCAGCAGCTCCCTCACGTTCTCCTGCTTCCTGGTTGCCGAGCAACCCGTGCGCGTGCGCGATGCGTCTCGTGGAGCTCCGCCATCACGCTGCTGCGCCTGCACTGCCCTGGCAGTGCGTGGGCGCATGACTCTGCCCCGTGGTGCTTCCCTGAGTCGGTCTCCGCGCGGATCAGAGGCAAGTGTGACAGTATCCCCCCCTTGAGGAGAGACCTCCGGGCGAACCAAAGATGGTTTCTCAGGATGCCTACGGTGGAAGGCAGAAATGAGGCGGTTGGCATGTACCTGATGATGAGGAATCCACTCTCTCTCCTCTGGACCATAGCCTCTCCAGTGTACAAGATATTGTAATCCTCCTCTGGATATTCTGGAGTTGAGAATGGTCTGAACCTCGTATTCTTGTTGGCCCTCTACCAGTATGGTTTGCGGAGGTTTAGATTGTCCTTTGGAGGATGAGTCTTGATGATAAGGTTTGAGAAGGGATGAGTGAAATACAGAAGGAATCCTCATATTTTTTGGCAGTTCAAGCCGATAGGCTACTGGGTTGATCCTTTTGGTGATGCGGAAAGGGCCGATAAAACGTGGTGCCAGTTTGGGTGAAGCTACCTTTAGCCGAATGTTTTTGGTAGACAACCAAACCCTTTGTCCTACAGAGTACCCTGGGACCTCTCTTCGGTGACGATCCGCTTGTCTCTTGTGTAATATACCAGCGTGCTGTAGATTCCGATGGATCTTCTGCCATAGGTCTTGTAAGTGGCGAATCCTGTCCTCTGCGGCCGGGACTCCAGACTTGGAGATGAGGGAAGGAAGTGCCGACGGATGGAAGCCATAGTTGACCATAAATGGTGACTGTTGGGATGATTCGTTCTGTAGATTATTGTGGGAGAATTCTGCCCATGGGAGAAGTTCCGCCCAGTCGTCCTGAGTGTCAGCGATAAAGCACCTCAAAAACTGTTCCAGAGACTGATTGGTGCGTTCCGTCTGTCCATTGGTCTGGGGGTGATATCCCGATGAAAAGTGTAGGGTAACGTCCAGATTTTTACAAAACGCCCTCCAGAACCGGGAGATGAACTGGGATCCTCTATCGGACACTATGACCTGAGGGGACCCATGTAACCTGAAGATCTCCCTGATGAAAACTTCGGATAACCTTGGTGCAGTGGGTAACCCCTTCATAGGGATGAAGTGTGCCTGTTTGGAAAATCTGTCCACCACCACAAGTATAGTGTCCATGCCTCTAGATTTGGGCAACTCAACGATGAAGTCCATCGATATATGTGTCCATGGACGTACTGAGATGGGTAGTGGTTGAAGGAGACCTGCTGGTCTGTTGTGTGGCGTCTTGCTTCGAGCACAAGTAGCGCACGTAGCTACGAAGGCTTGTATGTCTCTCCGCATGTAGGGCCACCAGAATGTGCGTTCGATGAACTCAGTAGTTCTTTTGGTGCCAGGATGGCCTGCAGTCTTGGATGAATGTCCCCACTCCATGACTCTCCTCTGGAATTTACGGGGAGTGAACAACCGGTCCTCCGGAACATTGAGTCCTGCCGGGATGTTGTTCTGAGCCTTAGTAATGTCCGTTAAGGCACTAAAAGTATTTGCAGCCAAAATACAAGTGGAAGGGAGAATGGTCTCCTGTTGATCCCCCTTGTTATCCTCTACCAGGAACTGTCGTGACAAGGCGTCGGCTTTAATGTTTTTTGAACCAGGGATGTAGGAAATGAGGAAGTTAAAGCGAGTAAAGAATAAGGACCATCTTGCCTGGCGAGATCCTAGTCGCCGTGCTCCCTCAATGTACAGAAGATTCTTATGGTCCGTAAGTATCGTGACTGGCGACTCTGTGCCTTCCAGTAAGTGCCTCCACTCTTCCAAGGCCAGCTTGATAGCGAGGAGCTCCCGGTTACCTACATCGTAATTCCTTTGGGCGGAGGAAAATTTCTTTGAAAAATATGCACAAGGATGAAGTGGAGCTTGAGGATTCTTTCTCTGTGAAAGTATAGCACCTGCTCCTACATCGGAGGCGTCGACCTCCAAAAAAAAAGGTAACGAAGGATCTGGATGGGTTAAGATGGGTGCTGAGGCGAATGCCGTCTTTATTCTCTCGAAAGCCTGGAGAGCCTTCTCAGTCCACCTTGTAGGATCAGCTCCCTTCTGTGTGAGTGCCGTGATGGGTGCTACTACCGATGAGAATCCCTGAATGAACCTCCGGTAGTAGTTAGCGAAACCGAGGAACCTTTGGATGGCCTTGAGGGAGAGGGGACAGGGCCATTCGAGTACCGCCTTGACCTTGGTAGGATCCATAGCAAGGCCGGTATCCGATATGATGTAGCCGAGAAAAGAGGTGGATGTTTGATGGAAATGGCATTTCTCGAGCTTGGCATACAAATGGTTCTCTCTTAAACGCTGCAGGACTTGTTTGACATGCATTATATGTTCCGGTATGGATCTGGAAAAAATTAATATATCGTCCAGGTATACTATAACATGGTGGTCCAGAAGGTCTCTGAAAATGTCGTTGACAAAGTCTTGGAAGACCGCAGGAGCATTACACAATCCAAATGGCATGACCAGGTACTCGTAATGCCCGTCGCGAGTATTGAATGCTGTCTTCCATTCATCTCCTTCTCTGATTCTAACCAGATTATAGGCTCCTCTGAGGTCCAGTTTGGTGAAGATCCTGGCTCCCTGGAGTTTGTCGAACAATTCGGCTATCAACGGAAGGGGGTAGCGGTTTTTTATGGTGAGTTTGTTGAGGCCCCGGTAATCAATGCAGGGTCTGAGGGTTCCGTCCTTTTTTTTGACGAAAAAAAATCCTGCCCCCGCAGGTGATGAAGATTTCTTAATGAACCCCCTCTGGAGATTCTCCTGAATATATGTTCTCATGGCCTGGGTCTCAGGAATCGATAGTGGGTATGACCCTCCTCTGGGAGGTATGGCCCCGGGTAGAAGATCGATAGGACAGTCGTACGTCCGATGTGGCGGAAGTACCTCTGCTTGATGTTTGTCAAAGACATCGCGGAAATCTTCGTATATCCCCGGCAGCTGTACCCTGTCAGGATCCGTGACCTCCATTCCTGCCACTGCCTTTGGAGCAGACATGCAATGTTCCAAGCAAAAAGAACTCCAACGAAGTGGCGTGGCCTCTGTCCAGTCAATGACAGGATTGTGGATCCGGAGCCACGGAAGTCCCAGAATGATGTTCGAGAAGGGGGTGTGAATGACATCAAAGGTTATAGTCTCAGAGTGAAAGTCGCTAGTCATGATGTTAAGGGGTATGGTTTGTAAGGAAATGATCGCGGGCTGCAATGGTCGTCCATCAATGGCTTCAAGACCTACCGGTCGATCTTTGGGTACCAACGGTATTTTATTCTTGAAGGCGAACTTTTGGTCCACGAAGTTTCCTCCTGACCCCGAATCCAGGAAGGCCTGTGTCTGTACTGTGAAGGTCTCACCGGATATGGAGATAGGTAGATAAAACCTCGTAGAGGGTTGAGGAGGAAGAAAAGTTGCAGTACCCAGCGTGATCCTCCTTATACTCACTGGGCTTTGGCGTTTCCCGGCTTCAGCGGACAGTTGAATACCAGGTGGCCGTTATTGCCACAGTAGAGGCATAGTCCCGCTCGTTTTCTCCGTTGCTTCTCGATAGGCGAAAGGCTAGTTCCTCCCAGCTGCATGGGTTCATCTAGGACGGGAGTTGTGGAGAGTAGAGAACCTATGGTGGAAAAGGAAGATGATTGTATACCTCGGGGGTGTTTGTTTCTCTCCATCCTTCTCTCTTGGAGGCGCTGATCCATCCGGATGCACAGGTCTATCAGGTCCTCCAGTCCAGCGGGACGATCCAGAGCTGCTAATTCATCCTTCAACCGTTCGGACAGACCCTGCCAGAAGACTGCAGATAGAGCCACATCGTTCCAGCCGGTCTCGGCTGCCACCGTCCGGAAGTCCAGAGCATAACGAGCCACAGTACGGTCTCCCTGAGAAATATTAAGCAGAGAGGATGCAGCCGTAACCTTCCGTCCTGGGGTGTCAAACACCCTTCTGAATTCGGTGATGAAGAGAGTGAGGTCAGAGATCAAATCTGGGCGTTGCTCCCAGATAGGGGATGCCCATGCCAGAGCGGCGTCAGTCAGCAAGGAGATTATGTATGCGACCTTTATTCGTGAAGAAGGAAAGTGAGAGGGCATCAGCTCAAACTGTATGAAGCACTGGTTCAGAAACCCCCGACAACCGCTGGGATCCCCTGCATACCGGTTGGGCGCAGGTAGTCGTGGTTCGGAGGTAGGTGTGATAAGTGCAGGAGTGGCTGCGAGTGGAACGGGGTTGGTGGTAGATACAGTTAAACGTCTAACTTGTTCAGTCAGGGTATCCATGTCTTGTTTAAGTTGGGAAACTAGTTGTTCTTTGTGTGTAAATGAGCCGGTAAGTTGCCGGAAGCATTCCTCATGGGTGTCTAAGCGTCGGGCCACCTCAGCGGCGTCCATGTTTGTTGGGCTGAGCATATTGTCACGCTGCGCTCACCACAAACAGGACGGAAGACCGCGGGGCTGAGGTGGGGATGTATAGGCACCGACCCACAACCACGCAGTCCTGTCCGGAATGCGTAGTCCTAGTCGTACCGCGTCGTAGGGTTGGAGAGGTCAGGGTAGTCAGGGTACTTGCCGTGTTCCAGGGTTGGGGAGTCCGGGTAGGTAGAGTTTCGTAGCCAAGGTCCTGGGTAATAGAAGGTAGAGTAGTCGAGTAACGAAGCCGGGGTCAAAGTGCTGGAGAGTGTAGAAATCCAAGTAACAGGCAGGGTCAAACAGGTCAGACAAAGTTCAAGACAAAACTAGACAGCAGCGGTGAGCACAATGCATAAACAGGAGTTTATGCTCAGCAATGAAGGACAGGCAGAAGCAGGTATATATGTGGGAAGGGTCCAATTACCTTGCAGGGGTGTGTTCTGGTCCACCAATGGTGTCAGAGAGACACTGATCAAAAACAGCTTGCAATTAGGCTCTCCTGATGCTAGGTCTGGTTGCCGGGCAACCCGCGCGCGTGCGCGATGCGCGTCGCGACGTGATGACGTCATGTGGTTTACTCAGCAAGTCTCCGCCTGTGGGAGGTTCCAGCAGCTCCCTCACGTTCTCCTGCTTCCTGGTTGCCGAGCAACCCGTGCGCGTGCGCGATGCGTCTCGTGGAGCTCCGCCATCACGCTGCTGCGCCTGCACTGCCCTGGCAGTGCGTGGGCGCATGACTCTGCCCCGTGGTGCTTCCCTGAGTCGGTCTCCGCGCGGATCAGAGGCAAGTGTGACAGCAAGGTAGTGAAATAAAGTAGCTAAAACTCAAGGTCTCTTTTGATAACAGACAATGAATAAGCTATGTATTTAGACAATTGCTTGTATTGAGAAAAAACACGTCTCAAAAGTCACGCCACTAATATGTCCTGCCCCTAAATCACGCCTCTAATCAAAGCTACGCCCAAGACACACCTAGTATACGCCCAGGACATGCCTATGTTACGCCTCTAACCAATATCTTTTTTTATTCTGTATAAAAACCATTACCCTATGAGTAATAAATTGAGACAAAGGATTTGAAACCTGGCGTGCGTTACGTTTCATTTTGTTCGTCTCCCAGACCTGAAAAGTTCACCGAAGACCGGAGATAACAGTTGCAGGGCGTGAAAAACTTCTCCGGGGGAGTCTGCTGCAAACGGGTGCAGATGGTGTAGTATCCACTCACAAGGCTTCAGTTTTCTTTGCAGAGAATAGGTTCCTTTTGGTTCTGAGGCCAGGGGAAGGAAATAACAGATTTTCCTTCAGTTTGGCTTCAGTTTTGCTCTGCGGAGAATAGGTTCCTTTTGGTTCTGAAGCCAGGGGAGGAAATAACGGATTTTCCTTTCACTGACCTAAAGTGAGGAAGAGTCACAATGATACAATGTGCACCTATTTTCAGAACAATATTGGAGTTTGGGACATTAGACTCTGGAGACGATATTAGTACATCATTTCAGTGGAGCTAATCTCTCCCCCAGCACTGGGAAGCAGTATCACAGAATATTTAATACATGTTTTTTCTATAGGTTTGTGCATCAGTTTAGCAGCCTGGATTCTCTCACACATCCCAATGTGTTTTGCAGACAGTTGCTGCCCTCTAGTGGTAAGAAGGAGTCCTCACTGAGGGTGAATGTTTCTGTATGGAAGGTCTGGGAGATATTGTCACTGTGTGTCTCGCACAGTAATACATGGCGGTGTCTTCTGGTTTCAGGCTGTTTATTTGTAGATAACCTGTGCTTATGGAATTATCTGTAGTAATTTTGGATCTCCCTTGGAATGAGGAGGAGTAGTGTGTGGATGCACTTCCAGGATAAATTCTGGCCACCCATTGCAATCCTTTCCCAGGAACCTGTTGAATCCAGTGAACCCAATAGCTGGTGAATGTGTATCCCGAAGTCTTGCAGGATAATGTCACACTGTCCCCGGGCTTTTTAATTTCTGCGCTGGGCTGAACAAGTTCAATATCTGACTTGACCCCTGAAAATAATAATAGAAATGATTGAACCTCCAAAGGACACAAGCAGCAGATATTATTATCCCACCTCTGGCCTCTCACTCACCTGGGAAGGAGGACAGACACAGAAGGAAACAGAAGAGAAGCATGTTATCTATTATCTGCTATCTGCTGGGACTGAGTTTAGCACAAACCCTGTTCAGTCTGAGATCACCGTCCTGGGGCTCCAGCTTATCAACCCTGACAGATCCCAGACAGGAGGCACAGCCTGAATTTGCATGTGCTCATCAGGGGTATAAAGAGCCTTCAGATCTGTAAGAAACACATTAATAGCAGAGGGGAGAGAACAAAAACATTTCCAGGAGGTGTGGGGATGAGGAACATTTCTGCGCAGTTTAATGTCACACAGATATGTATTTGTGTTATTGTGAGTATTCCTAAGAACAAAAGCATCAAACATATAAGGGTTTATTATATAGATTATCACACAGTCTCAATATTTCGTGCTAATAGTCTTGTTTATCTCTGTTTATTCATGTATTTTATCCCCAGTATAAAACAGGATCAAAAATCTTAATTTTAATATTTAATTCAGCTTTGTTTATTATCTGACTGTTATTTCCTGATCAATGTCATATAAACACTAATTCAACATCATCCTTATTCAACATATTGATATTCACTGTCGTGGAGTTGGAAAAATAACCTTCCATGCAACAATGCTATAATACTGTATGTGTGTATCTTTCAGAGAACAATATGGAGTTGTTATAATGACACATGTAACCCATAGACCCCCCCCGGTCACAGATCGAACCCCCAGGGTGTACTAAGGTCTGGCTACATGTGTCTAGGTGGTGCATACCTGTGAGGAACAGGAGGGCCTGAGTCTCCCGCGATGGGATGAGGGACAACAGGGACAGGTTTCTGGGGTACATGCCTTCATCTGGTTCTAGTGGTGATACAGCGCCTCCATCTCTGGCAAGCCCTATCAGGGTAGGGTGAAATCCTTCCAGAGAACCCCACTCAGGGGCGAGAGATTTCAGTCTCAGTCAGTCTCTTATAAAACAGCAGCAGCTTTCTTTATTGTACAGCAGCACACAGCAGCAGCAATCAAGTACAGCAGGTCTTCTCTCCCCAGACTGCACCCCCTCAGGATGGTCTGTGGGTTCTCACGGTTCCCTGCCTCCACCCCAAGTCGCAGGCACTAAGGGTGGAGCTAGCTCTTCCCTTACCCCCTAGGCAGGTGAGGGTCACTGGTCCACCTATTGCTAACTAGGCCCTACTGCCCAGGAACCTAGCTAACTCACTCTGACTGTCCAGTCAGGCACTCCAACACTAACTAACACACACTAAATAGGCTGTGCACTGCCCTTTATGACTTTGGCAGGCCCCTCCCCTATGTCTCTTGCCTTAGACACAGAGTCAGGGGGCCTACCACCACCAACCAGGGCAGGGCTTGAAGCGGGGGAAACCCATGATAACTACTGGCAGCCTGCCCTTAGCAGGGCTTATACCAGTAGCAGGATAGACATATAGCTCTATTTCTTACCAGGGCTACACTCTCCCTCAGGTGGAATCCAATGGTCCCCCCTTGGACCTAAATTTAGCAACACCATCCTGCAGGTGAACAATCTGGAAAACAAACACATTTGATTAGTTCCCATATATCAGAAAGTTCCACCCAGGTGGCGAATAAAAGATACACGGTAACTCCCAACATGGAGAACCTAACTAATAATAATGGCGCGGGTCAGGCTTACGAACTTGCCGCCCATTGTGATCAGTAACCTTTACATAATAGGGCTGTACCGACCCATACTCCGGCTGATACACCACGCTATGCATGTAGATACTTCTCCCAATACTCCATGCCCGTATAACATCACAGACCTTGTCCTCGTTATAATAGGCCGCCCTATCGAACTTGGTTCGAAGGTACTCCATAACTGCTTCTCAGAGCCAGCTATCTCTTTGCTCCTCAATCTCCTTCATAATAGGCTCAGGCACATAGGGGAACTCATAGCCATGAGATTGTCTATACCTGGCCACTATGGCCCTGTCTGCTCGGCTGAGCTCGGTCAGTTTTCGGTTACCTGCCCTGCTTGGCAGTACCCAAAACTCAAACTCCTCTGGGGCAACATCATCATACAGAATGGCAGCCCCCTTGGGAAGGATATTCTTTTGCTCAATCTCCCTATAGCGATTCTCTAACTCATCGGCCACCTCCTGGGGAGAAAAGGTGCTTACAGCCCACCAAAGGTCAACTATATTATTTCTGATTAGCAGGAACCACATACGGTCCATACCTTTGTGGTACCCTGTAAAAAGCGGTGCCCACCACTTATCATGGTGCTCATATCCTGACACTGCACTGGTGGTACCTGTATCTGACTCCGTTTCAGAGGACACCCCTGACGTGGCCACCTCAGTAGAGTGCGAGCCTCTGCGTCTACCTCTTGTCACATCTGTATAAATGTGGGGTTCATCTTGTGTACTACCTTACTCACGGGACCCGCTTCTGCAGTGGTATGGGACCCGCGGACCCTCCCTCTAGGCACAGGAGAAAATGGTACAGGGTTAGGTACATGAATTAGATTTGCACACGGTATCTCCCCATCAGACCCTTCATCACTCAGTTCCCAATCCCTCCAATCTGTAGAATATTTTGGATTCTTGGTTAACTTATCCCCGCTAGGACCTGGTGTCTTGACTCGTGATGGGGCAGGGGCAGTGGCCGGGCAATGGCGCTAGGGGCAGTGACTGGGGCATCGGCAATGTCCAGCAAAGAGTCTCTCTGTCGGGTCATGCCATGACCAGTGGGCATGGGTTGACTTGCCCTTTCCGGCGCGCTTCGTGCTCCTCGGGTAACGCCTTGGGCCTTCAGTGTGGCAAGCGCAGCTGCCATGGCTGCTCTCCTCTGGGAGAACAACGCTCCAGGGCCTCTTTGCCAGCCGGACCTGGAAGTGACGTCATCACTGGTGGCTGCGGAATCTCCATCTGCTCCGTGGTCTCGCACCGGAAGTGCGTCGAGGACCGGAAGGGGTGGTGGTGGACCCACTGGATCGCGGACGAGCAGGTAGGCCGCAAGCCTTTCTCTCTCGCCCTCTGCAGGTTCCGTCTTCGCCTGGCGGAAGTAAGGGGGTGGTGGTGTCTCCTTACCGCTCCGCTGCCGGCTGGTGATCTTTGGTTCCTCCGGAGTGGTCTCGGATCCCATCTCCGCCGCACTGGGAGTCGCCACTGTTGGGGGACTTCTACGCGGCTCAGGCCGCACCAGCGCTCGCCGTCGGGGGGTGTCCGGACTCGTCTGCTCCCGCTCTCTGGTAAGTGGACCGCCATCTTTATTACAGCTGGGGTGGTTCGCCGGTAGGCACATCGCCAACGGTGACAGGCCATCTTCTTCCTCCGAAGATGACTTTGCCGGTTCCTCAGCTAGGGAGTCACCTGGGTCTTTTGCCGCACCGCCAGTGGGTAGTGGTATGAAACGGGCCCGCTCCGATACCTCCACTGCGGTCGCGCTCTTCTCCGCCGGGACATCTCTCGGTTCTTTAGTTGTCTGGGCCTCAGTTTCCACCTCAGCGGTGATACAGGGAACCAGGGCAGCCTTCTCCGCTGCCTCCGCCACCTCCGTTAGGGTTCCTGGCGAGGCACTTCGTGGCGTCTTTAACATAGGCCATGGCTCAACAGGCCATAGATAGAACGTGCCACATTGAGGGCATCGTCCTGTCATGCTTGGGGCGGGTCCGGGTGTCGTGCAATGTACGCAAAGGCACCGGAGATACTCTCAGCCGTCAACCTCCACAACCAGGAAGCCTCCTGGAAACTGGAATCATATTTAATTCAGACATCTTTTGCGCGGGTGTTGAAAAGTTCAATTCTTTAGCTCCTTGCTCTTCAATAGTTAGGCAGAAGTGAAGTTCCTCGCTCTCACTCCCTGTCCCTCCTTTATCTGGAGAGGACAATTCTGATTGGCTCTTGCTGTGCCCCCTCCCTCTGGTGGAAACAAGAGGAGGGGCACTCTCTCGCTCAGTGTGACGTGGCTTCTTCTGTCGGCCAGTCACTGCACAAGTGGGCGTATCTTTGGCTTTCGTGCCGCTCTGCTCCTTCTGTAGGGGATCTGGGATTGACGCCAAACCCCTGCACATCTCTCGCCACATTTCTCTTGCAGCCTGCTTGCACGCGGCAGCCTGCTTGCACACGGCACGTGCGCGATCTAGGCTTGGCGAGAGTCGCCATTTTGGAACGGCTGCTAGCTGCTCGGCCGTGAATGACGCTGCTGTCGCCATTTTTAACTCCTTCATGCCCCGCAAAGCACATGGATCGGCGGACGCCATCTTTAGTGAGCCCTCCAAATGTACAATAGCGCTACGCTCAGTGTCTAGTGTGCAACTCTTTCCTAGACACTGACTGTTCTCTGACTGCTCTCTGAATGCTCTCTCTGATACTCTCTGCATGCTTTACCCACTGATATAATGTATGGCATACCCTAGGCTAGGCAGAACTCCTTCTTGGTACACCGCACTCGTTGACGGTTCCTACAAGTACTCTGTGGTGTGTTTAATCTGGGTGCTGGCTAGTGTACCGGGCATCTCCCTAAGTACAGGCGTCTCCTACTTTTGGCCACTCGTAGTGCGGGCCCTGGGCCTTTTTCCCTGGACTAGTTAACAGGCTAACCCCCCCAGTTGCCTCACACTATCTGCCTCAAGGGACTAGAACAGCTATAGCCACACACCCCTTTTACAACACCCTCTTAGGGCACCCAGGGTGTACTGTGCGAGAGGACATACTCTCCTGACTACTCCTGATGTGCATCTGTGCCCTAATTTCTGCAGTATTTGCATGGAAGTTGTACCTAGCGCTTCCAGCTCTGCTTCGCTGAAAACCTGTCCTTTTTCTAGATCTCAGCAGCCCGCCTCCAAATGTAACCCATAGACCCTCCCCCCCCGGTCGCAGATCGGACCCCCAGGGTGTACTAAGGTCTGGCTACATGTGTCTAGGTGGTGCATACCTGTGAGGAATAGGAGGTCCTGAGTCTCCCGCGATGGTATGGGGGACAACAGGGACAGGTTTCTGGGGTACATGCCTTCATCTGGTTCTAGTGGTGATACAGCGCCTCGATCTCTGGCAAGCCCTATCAGGGTAGGGGGAAATCCTTCCAGAGAACCCAACTCAGGGGCGAGAGCTTTCAGTCTCACTCAGTCTCTTATAAAACAGCAGCAGCTCTCTTTATTGTACAGCAACACACAGCAGCAGCAATCAGGTACAGCGGATCTTCTCTCCCCAGACTGCACCCCCTCAGGATGGTCTGTGGGTTCTCACGGTTCCCTATCACCACCCCAAGTCACAGGCACTCAGGGTGGGGCTAGCTCTTCCCTCACACCCTGGGCAGGGTGAGGGTCACTGGTCCACCTATTGCTAATTAGGCCCTACTGCTCAGGAACCTAGCTACACTACCGACATGCTTTATTGCGCATCGGCCAGATCCGCAAGCCGGGAGATTTCCCGGCTTGCTAGTGGCCGCCCCTCGGCATGCCGCGCGTCATAGACGCGCGGTCACGCGTCTTCGGGAGCCTGCGCCCCCTGCACGCGCGTCCAGGGCTCCCCGAGGGAGCCCTGGTGTCCCGCGATGTGGGGGACGGCGGCAGGGGGTTCCGGGGGACCCGGCGGACCCGGCAGCGGTAGGGAGAGCACCCCGATCGGAGGGCGCTCTTCCGCTGCTTCGGCACGCGCCCGTCACCCTCGGGCGCGCGCCAGGCTACTGCTGCGGCCAAGAACGGGCAAATGCTCGAATAAACTTGGCCGCAGCAGTAACTCACTCTGACTGTCCAGTGAGGCACTCCAACACTAACTAACACACACTAAATAGGCTGTGCACTGCCCTTTATGACTTTGGCAGGCCCCTCCCCTATATCTCTTGCCTTAGATACAGAGTCAGGGGGCCTACCTCCACCAATCAGGGCAGGGCTTGAAGCGGGGGAAACCCATGATAACTACTGTCAGCCGGCCCTTAGCAGGGCTTACTGCTGCGACACACTTTATTCGAGCAAATGCCTAGTTTGTACCTGGCAGATACCTGGAATGCGCCGCTCCTCACCTCTGGCATGCCGCGTTGCGTTTGCCTTCCCAGCCACGGTTCATGCCTGGCTGACGGGCGGCTGATCTGTTAAATGATAATGATCAGGATTTAATAGGCTGCAATGCTTCGCGTGTCCACCAGATGGCATAAATTCATGAATTGTAATGCAGTATATATACTGTATATATATATATATACTGCATAACAACAACCTCTATAACCCCTAACATACAAATACTGTACAGTACTGTATATGCACATAAATGATACTACAGTATGGGCCGGCGGGGGCGAGATGTGTTTGTAGCAGAGAGAGATCCGCTGCTCTCTCTCTGCGCAAACATCGGCACATTAAAAATTATTTTAAATACATTTTTATTTATAGTGTAGATGTGCAGGGGGTCTCGGGAGCTGAACCGCGTTGGTTTCAGGTCCGGGGACCCCCTGCTTCCCGAGATACAGACCCCTTTATGAGGTGCCGGTATCCCTCTGCGTTTAAAGGTCCCGATCACGTGATCGCGGCCTGTTAAACCAAGCAGAGGGATACCGGCACCTCCAAAAGGGGCCTGTATCTCGGGGAGCAGGGGGTCCCCGGACCTGAAACCAAAAGGTTTCTGCTCCGGAGACCCTCTGCACATGTACAGTATAAATAAAACACATATATAAATAAACACTCGTTCTTTACCTTAGCGGCTTTGCGCTATGGTAAAGAAGCAGCATTTCTGTATTTTTAATAATATTGTACAGTGAGCAGGGGGTTCCCTGAGCCAGAAATCAAAACTCATGGGGCCCCCTGCTCCTGCTCAATATTATTGAAAATACAGAAATGCTGCTTCATTACCATAGCGTATAGCCGCTAAGGCAATGAAGGGGTTAACCCACCGTGCCCGCTTTATTGTGGGTAGCGGGGGTGGGTGAAGGGGGTATTTGGCCCTTGGTGTGAGTTTAGGACTTGCGGGGGGGTTGCGGGTGCACTTAACGCTACCCCCCCGCAAGCCCTAAACAAGCACCGTTGGGGCTAATACCCCCTTCACCCACCCCCACTACCCACAATAAAAAAGAATCACACACAGCATCCCCGCAATAAATAAATAAATAAATAAATACAAATAAATACATTTGAAATACATTTTTATTCCTAGTGTAGATGTGCAGGGGGTCTCGGGAGCTGAACCGTGTTGGTTTCAGGTCCGGGGACCCCCTGCCCCCCGAGATACAGACCCCTTTATGAGGTGCCGGTATCCCTCTGCGTTTAAAGGCCCCGATCACGTGACCGCGGCCTGTTAAACCAAGCAGAGGGATACCGGCACCCCCAAAAGGGGCCTGTATCTCGGGGGGCAGGGGGTCCCCGGACCCGAAACCAAAACGTTTCTGCTCCGGAGACCCTCTGCACATCTACACTTTGAATAAAACACACACATCAATAAAGAATCATTCTTTACCTTAGCGGATATGTGCTATGGTAAAGAAGCAGCATTTCTGTATTTATAATAATATTGTACAGTGAGCAGGGGGTTCCCTGAGCCAGAAATCTAAACTCAGGGGGCCCCCTGCTTCTGCACAATATTATTAAAAGTACAGAAATGCTGCTTCATTACCATAGCGTATAGCCGCTAAGGCAATGAAGGGGTTAAGGCATGATAACCAATAAATACATTCAATACATATTTTTAATGTCTGTGTTAAACCTCCCTGCCTTCACTGTAATCTATGTAAAACCCCCTCCCCCTATTCTTTCTTTTAAACTTCCCTGCAATCTATGTAAAACCCCCTCCCCTATTCTCTCTTTTAAACTTCCCTGCCTTCAATGTAATCTATGTAAAACCCCCTCCCCCTATTCTCTCTTTTAAACCTCCCTGCCTTCTCTCTAATCTATGTAAAACCCCCTCCCCCTATCCCCCTTTTGTGTGCGTTAAGCTTCCCTGCAATCTATGTAAAAAAAACTCCCCCTATTGTGTGTGTGTTAAATCTCCCATTGTCTGTGTTTCTGAGTGCAGTGTACTGTATGTAAATGTGGGGAGGGGGATCCCGTGTAAATAACCACACCCACCCCCGCTACCCACAATAAAAAAAAATCACACACAGCATCCCCGCAATACATAAATAAATCTAAATAAATCTAAATAAATAAATAAATAAATACAAATAAATACATTTGAAATACATTTGTTTTCCTAGTGTAGATGTGCAGGGGGTCTCGGGAGCTGAACCCGGTTGGTTTCAGGTCCGGGGACCCCCTGCCCCCCGAGATACAGACCCCTTTATGAGGTGCCGGTATCCCTCTGCGTTTAAAGGCCCCGATCACGTGACCGCGGCCTGTTAAACCAAGCAGAGGGATAACGGCACCCCCAAAAGGTGCCTGTATCTCGGGGGGCGGGGGGTCCCCGGACCTGAAACCAAAACGTTTCTGCTCCGGAGACCCTCTGCACATCTACACTGTGAATAAAACACACACATCATTAAAGAATCATTCTTTACCTTAGCGGCTATGTGCTATGGTAAAGAAGCAGCATTTCTGTATTTTTAATAATATTGTACAGTGAGCAGGGGGTTCCCTGAGCCAGAAATTAATACTCAGGGGACCCCCTGCTCCTGCTCAATATTATTAAAAATACAGAAATGCTGCTTCATTACCATAGCGTATAGCCGCTAAGGTAATGAAGGGGTTAAGGCATGATAACCAATACATACATTAAATACACTACCCACTACCCATGGCAACCTCCGCTGCTGCTGCTGTAAAACAGAAAAAAAAATTAACACTTTCAAAGTAATGTCCCCTAACCCCTTAATCACCATAGCGGTTATTAACCGCTACAGTCATGAAGGGGTTAACCCACCCTCACCCACCACTCGGGACGCCTACATACCCTCCCACTCTAACCCCCCACCCCGTGAGGCCTAACCACCCTCACCCAGTACCCACAAGGGAGGCCTACCCACATACCGATGTTGAAACACCCCCCCCCACCCCCAGTACCCACAATAAAAACAGTACAGTGACCCACAATAAACAGCATTATATTTATTAAATACATTACCCACCCCCTGTGCCCCCCCCCCCTCATAAATACAAGATTTATCCTTTTACCTACAGGGTTCATAACGCAGCCCCACGCTAGTCCCCGGTGGGCTGGCAGGGCACCTGGACAGACCTACAGTTTACCAGCAGCCCTTTTTACACAGGTTCTGGAGGCCTGCTGGTGGATCCTGCCAGCACCATGGCCCCCAGGTGGTCTCCTTGGGTCACCGTGGGCCACAATTGGGTCCCCACGGTAGGCCCAAGGATGTCTGGGAGCCCCGGGTCAAACCCACAGGTGTCTGCGGGGCCTCGGGTGGTTCCCATGGGGGTCTGGGGAACTCACGGGTGCTCACTACGGGTCCGCGGTGCCCCCATAGAAGTGGGAACACACATCATCATCCCCGCACCTACGGGTCGGAGGTGCCCCCACAGAAGTGGGACCACACATTGTCATGCCCGCAGACTACAGGTCGGAGGTGCCCCCACAGAAGTGGGACCACACATCGTCATCCCCGCATGTGTCACCCGTGGAACCACCAGCCTGCTACCCTTAGGATACCCGAGGATACCCACAGGTGGTCTCCAGAGGTCCCACGCAAAACCACGGAACAAACCCTGAATGTAAAAAAAAATAAACCTGGCCTATACATTCAATACCACCTCCCTTCACCCATGAATTTGTACAGTGGCTTCATCATGCAACTATATATATATATATATATATATATATATATATATATATATACACAGTGTATATATATATATATACACAGTATATACACACGATGAGCCAATATACAAATAAATGCAGAAGGGTTATCAAAACCATACTGTCCTACAACCAAACACTTCTCCATAAAGTTCCCACGCTCTGATTGGTTCTAGTACCATGTGTGCACGGCCATGTTTCTTTTTTTTTTGTCGGCCAAAACACTTGGTTTTCACGGCCCAATCAGGACCGTGGGAACCATGACGGAAAATGTGACGTCATAGGCCTTTAAAAGCCTATGTCGTCTCATTTTGAAGCCAGATGCCGCGGAGGAAGGACCTCCGGGGAAGAAAAAAGGCCAGGGCGTGGCCGAAGACGGAAAGAAGACCCCGCCCCGCCCGGAAGAAGATAGAAGAAAGAAGAATACAGATGAAGATGGATTACAAATAGAAGACCCGTGGATTGATTTGGATTTTTAGTTTAATGTCTATTTTTTTATGGTTTATTATTTTATGGGTTCCTGATCGTGGATTGGTTCGTGAGTAAGCTTGCGCAACGGGAATCGGTGCGGGAAAGTAATGGTAAGTGAACTAAAGAAATGTATTTTATTTAACTTGTTAATTTTTTCAAAAGGTTTTTTAACATGTGTATTTTTTTTTTTTGTGGTATATCATATCTTGCCACTGTATGTATGTATATATGTCTAGAGAGATACACTATACAGTATACTGCACCGACACACTTTATTCGAGCAAATACCCAGTATGTACCTGGCAGATACCTGGAATGCGCCGCTCCTCACCTCTGACAAGCCCCGTTGCGTTTGCCTTCCCAGCCTGGGTTCATGCCTGGCTGACGGGCGGCTGATCTGTTAAATGATAATGATTAGGATTTAATAGGCTGCAATGCTTCGCGTGTCTACCAGATGGCATAAATTCATGAATTGTAATGCAGTATATATATATATACTGTGCAGTATTGCAGCCAGCGGGAATAAAATGCTTCAATCCCTGTCTAGAAAATAACCCAATGCACTCGGGCAGAAAACAGTCAAAAACCTTAATACAACCGGGTATACCCGAATTCGTGGGACTAGCCGAGCTCGAATAAAGTGTGTCGGCAGTGTACATTCAGGGTAAGAAATGATGATGTTTTAAAAGCTGGATTAGATGTGTTTTAAATTATTTTGTGTATTCTGCTATGCTTTATTGTGAGTTTAAAGTATTTTAAAATTAGATAGATGTATTCCTTGGTATTGTATTGTGTCTTTGAGGAAGGTCAGGGATAGGCTTGGTTGTAAAGGTTGTATTTTTGTCGGTACTTATATTTTTTCAAAGGCTTAATTGTTCTGCTCTAGGCATGAATTTGTTAATGGTTTCATTGTTCGGGATGTAGTGTGAATTGTTTAGGGATGTAAATAATGATTGCTAATTGATTTTTGTTTACTTGGTTGATTAATTTGCAGAATCTATATGGTGCATAGATATTTAGGCATCATTTATATTGGAATGTAAGTTGTTTAAATGGCTTTTCAGAGGTTTAGTGATGATTTAGATTGAGAGATCCGTTATGAATATTAAAGGAAATTGATTTTAATTTAGTGTGTATGTATGGAGAAGTGTTTGGTTGTAGGACAGTATGGTTTTGATAACCCTTCTGCATTTATTTGTATATTGACTCATCGTGTGTATATACTGTGTATATATATATATATATATATATATATATATATATATATATATATATATATACATCGTGTGTATATATATATATATATATATATATACATCGTGTGTATATACTGTGTATATATATATATATATATATATATATATATATATATATATATATATATATATATAGTTGCATGATGAAGCCACTGTACAAATTCATGGGTGAAGGGTGGGTATCGGCCCAGTGTGGCTTAACCCCTTAATCACCTTTGCGGTTATTATCTGTTAAGGTGTTTAAGGGGTTAATTGATATCTGAATGTACTTGCAATGTATTGGCTTTGTATTGGCAATGTATTTTGTGGACAAGACAAGGATGTTGCTGGCCACGGACACTTCGTATTGATGAGGTCAGTAGTACTTTATTTATTTGTATATGCTAGTTAATGTTTTTAATAATGGGCAATTAATCTATTATCCATATCTGGATAATAGTTATTTTGCACATTATTGTACTGTAGGTGTTGGGGGGGGGGGGTGCATGTATTGAATGTATAGGCCAGGTTTATTTTTTTTTACATTCAGGGTTTGTTCCGTGGTTTTGCGTGGGACCTCTGGAGACCACCTGTAGGTATCCTCGGGTATCCTAAGGGTAGCAGGCTGGTGGTTCCACGGGTGACACATGCGGGGATGACGATGTGTGGTCCCACTTCTGTGGGGGCACCTCTGACCCGTAGTCTGCGGGCATGACGATGTGTGGTCCAACTTCTGTGGGGGCACCTCCGATCCGTAGGTGCGGGGATGATGATGTGTGGTCCCACTTCTGTGGGGGCACCGCGGACCCGTAGTGAGCACCCGTGAGTTCCCCAGACCCCCATGGGAACCACCCGAGGCCCCGCAGACACCTGTGGGTTTGACCCGGGGCTCCCAGACATCCTTGGGCCTACCGTGGGGACCCAATTGTGGCCCACGGTGGCCCAAAGAGACCACCTGGGGGCCATGGTGCTGGCAGGATCCACCAGCAGGCCTCCAGAACCTGTGTAAAAAGGGCTGCTGGTAAACTGTAGGTCTGTCCAGGTGCCCTGCCAGCCCACCGGGGACTAGCGTGGGGCTGCGTTATGAACCCTGTATGTAAAAGGATAAATCTTGTATTTATGGGGGGGGCACAGGGGGTGGGTAATGTATTTAATAAATATAATGCTGTTTATTGTGGGTCACTGTTCTGTTTTTATTGTGGGTACTGGGGGTGGGGGGGGGGGTGTTTCCCCATCGGTATGTGGGTAGGCCTCCCTTGTGGGTACTGGGTGAGGGTGGTTAGGCCTCACGGGGTGGGGGGTTAGAGTGGGAGGGTATGTAGGCATCCCGAGTGGTGGGTGAGGGTGGGTTAACCCCTTCATGACTGTAGCGGTTAATAACCGCTATGGTGATTAAGGGGTTAGGGGACATTACTTTGAAAGTGTTAATTTTTTTCTCTGTTTTACAGCAGCAGCAGCGGAGGTTGCCATGGGTAGTGGGTAGTGTATTTAATGTATGTATTGGTTATCATGCCTTAACCCCTTCATTACCTTAGCGGCTATACGCTATGGTAATGAAGCAGCATTTCTGTATTTTTAATAATATTGAGCAGGAGCAGGGGGTCCCCTGAGTATTAATTTCTGGCTCAGGGAACCCCCTGCTCACTGTACAATATTATTAAAAATACAGAAATGCTGCTTCTTTACCATAGCACATAGCCGCTAAGGTAAAGAACGAGTGTTTATTTATATTTGTGTTTTATTTATACTGTACATGTGCAGAGGGTCTCCGGAGCAGAAACCTTTTGGTTTCAGGTCCGGGGACCCCCTGCTCCCCGAGATACAGGCCCCTTTTGGAGGTGCCGGTATCCCTCTGCTTGGTTTAACAGGCCGCGGTCACGTGATCGGGGCCTTTAAACGCAGAGGGATACCGGCACCTCATAAAGGGGTCTGTATCTCGGGGGGCAGGGGGTCCCCGGACCTGAAACCAATGCGGTTCAGCTCCCGAGACCCCCTGCACATCTACACTAGGAATAAAAATGTATTTCAAATGTATTTATTTGTATTTATTTATTTATTTAGATTTATTTAGATTTATTTATGTATTGCGGGGATGCTGTGTGTGATTTTTTTTATTGTGGGTAGCGGGGGTGGGTGTGGTTATTTACATGGGATCCCCCTCCCCACATTTACATACAGTACACTGCACTCAGAAACACAGGCCAGGGAGATTTAACACACACACAATAGGGGGAGGTTTTTTTTACATAGATTGCCGGGAAGCTTAACGCACACAATAGGGGGATAGGGGGAGGGTTTTTTACATAGATTAGAGAGAAGGCAGGGAGGTTTAAAAGAGAGAATAGGGGGAGGGGTTTTTACATAGATTACATTGAAGGCAGGGAAGTTTAAAAGAGAGAATAGGGGAGGGGTTTTTACATAGATTGCAGGGAAGTTTAAAAGAGAGAATAGGGGGAGGGGTTTTTACATAGATTACAGTGAAGGCAGGAAGGTTTAACACAGACATTAAAAATATGTATTGAATGTATTTATTGGTTATCATGCCTTAACCCCTTCATTGCCTTAGCGGCTATACGCTATGGTAATGAAGCAGCATTTCTGTATTTTTAATAATATTGTGCAGGAGCAGGGGGCCCCCTGAGTTTAGATTTCTGGCTCAGGGAACCCCCTGCTCACTGTACAATATTATTAAAAATACAGAAATGCTGCTTCTTTACCATAGCACATAGCCGCTAAGGTAAAGAATGATTCTTTAATGATGTGTGTGTTTTATTCACAGTGTAGATGTGCAGAGGGTTTCCGGAGCAGAAACGTTTTGGTTTCAGGTCCGGGGACCCCCTGCCCCCTGAGATACAGGCCTCTTTTGGGGGTGCCGGTATCCCTCTGCTTGGTTTAACAGGCCGCGGTCACGTGATCGGGGCCTTTAAACGCAGAGGGATACCGGCACCTCATAAAGGGGTCTGTATCTCGGGGGGCAGGGGGTCCCCGGACCTGAAACCAACGCGGTTCAGCTCCCGAGACCCCCTGCACATCTACACTAGGAATAAAAATGTATTTCAAATGTATTTATTTGTATTTATTTATTTATTTATTGCGGGGATGCTGTGTGTGATTCTTTTTTATTGTGGGTAGTGGGGGTGGGTGAAGGGGGTATTAGCCCTAACGGTGCTTGTTTAGGGCTTGCGGGGGGGGTAGCGGGAGGGTTTAACCCCTTCATGACCGTAGCGGTATTAACTGCTACGGTCGTGAAGGGGTTAAGTGCACCCGCAACCCCCCCGCAAGTCCTAAACTCACACCAAGGGCCAAATACCCCCTTCACCCATCCCCGCTACCCACAATAAAGCGGGCACGGTGGGTTAACCCCTTCATTGCCTTAGTGGCTATACGCTATGGTAATGAAGCAGAATTTCTGTACTTTTAATAATATTGAGCAGGAGCAGGGGGCCCCCTGAGTTTTGATTTCTGGCTCAGGGAACCCCCTGCTCACTGTACAATATTATTAAAAATACAGAAATGCTGCTTCTTTACCATAGCGCATAGCCGCTAAGGTAAAGAACGAGTGTTTTTTTATATATGTGTTTTATTTATACTGTACATGTGCAGAGGGTCTCCGGAGCAGAAACCTTTTGATTTCAGGTCCGGGGACCCCCTGCTCCCCGAGATACAGGCCCCTTTTGGGGGTGCCGGTATCCCTCTGCTTGGTTTAACAGGCCGCGATCACGTGATCGGGCCTTAAACGCAGAGGGATACCGGCACCTCATAAAGGGGGCTGTATCTCGGGGGGCAGGGGGTCCCCGGACCTGAAACCAATGCGGTTCAGCTCCGGAGACCCCCTGCACATCTACACTATAAATAAAAATGTATTTCAAATGTATTTATTTATAGTCATTTATTTATTTATTTATTTAGATTTATTTATTTATTTTTTGGCGGCTGCTGTGTGTGTATTTTTTTTATTGTGGGTAGCGGGGGTGGGTGAAGGGGGTATTAGCCCCAACGGTGCTTGTTTAGGACTTGCGGGGGGGTAGCGGGAGGGCTTAACCCCTTCATGACCATAGCGGTATTAACTGCTACGGTCGTGAAGGGGTTAAGTGCACCCGCAACCCCCCCGCAAGCCCTAAACTCACACCAAGGGCCAAATACCCCCTTCACCCACCCCCGCTACCCACAATAAAGCGGGCACGATGGGTTAACCCCTTCATTGCCTTAGCGGCTATACGCTATGGTAATGAAGCAGCATTTCTGTATTTTTAATAATATTGAGCAGGAGCAGGGGGCCCCCTGAGTTTTGATTTCTGGCTCAGGGAACCCCCTGCTCACTGTACAATATTATTAAAAATACAGAAATGCTGCTTCTTTACCATAGCGCATAGCCGCTAAGGTAAAGAACGAGTGTTTATTATATATGTGTTTTATTTATACTGTACATGTGCAGAGGGTCTCCGGAGCAGAAACCTTTTGGTTTCAGGCCCGGGGACCCCCTGCTCCCCGAGATACAGGCCCCTTTTGGGGGTGCCGGTATCCCTCTGCTTGGTTTAACAGGCCGCGATCACGTGATCGGGACCTTTAAACGCAGAGGGATACCGGCACCTCATAAAGGGGTCTGTATCTCGGGAAGCAGGGGGTCCCCGGACCTGAAACCAAGACGGTTCAGCTCCCGAGACCCCCTGCACATCTACACTATAAATAAAAATGTATTTAAAATAATTTTTAACGTGCCGATGTTTGCACAATTCATTATAGGGGATGGCTTCAAAGAGCACAGCTCGCAAACGCCCCCATGTGTTTTTACACGGCATTGCAGTATTGCAGCCAGCCGGAATAATGCTTCAATCCCTGCCTGGAAAATAACGCAATACACTCCGGCAGAAAACGATCACAAACCTCAATACATCCGAGTATACCCAAATTCGTGGGACTAGCCGAGCTCGAATAAAGTGTGTCGCCACTGTATACCAGTAGGAGGATAGACATATAGCCCTATTTCTTACCAGGGCTACACACACAGTATATTAAAATGATCACAAAACAGCAGAAACACCCACATCATATTATTGCGATTTTTCAAAAAGGGACAAAACGTGCTCAGCATTTCTGCTGTTCTGCACCTGGGGAAACCTGCTAAATGATTAGATACTCGCGCTGAACACAGATAAAGTACAGTATTAGTGAGTATGTGTTTGAGGTGTAAGAATTGTAGTAATGTATAATGGGAATGGGATAAACACATCGCAATAACAGGAGAGCAGAGACTAAAAGAGTTTGGGGGAAATTTAATGTCAAGATTTTGAACGTTTATTTGTTTTTCTGCTTCCTGGAAAGTCCCTGGATGTGTAAAACATAAGAGACACAAAGGAAACAGGGACAAGTAACTGTGTTTTAGTGCAATCTGTCCCTCTTGATGTCCCCTCCATGTGTCTGAGATGTGAGGTTTGATCTGTTTCCCCAGAAGGTCCCTCTCACTGTGTCCCCCCCTTTTCCCTGGCAGTGAGACCTTGTTACCCCCACAGCAGTCAGTGCATGTGATAGAGATACAGTTATACAAGGAAATCCCTGTCTCTAGTTACCTTGTATATCAGCCTCACTCACACAGCCTCTGACACAGAACAATCAGCTTTTATTATCAGTGTTTCTCAGTAATGTTGGGTTTGTAAAACTCATAAAGTAAATATAAAGGGGAATTCATTAACTAGATGGGAACACACTGAACAAATACCCCTGCTTCAGCTTAAATAATATGGTAGGTGTTGGTGCTTAAAGGGGCTAAATGTACTGCACCGACACACTTTATTCGAGCAAATACCCAGTATGTACCTGGCAGATACCTGGAATGCGCCGCTCCTCACCTCTGACAAGCCCCGTTGCGTTTGCCTTCCCAGCCTGGGTTCATGCCTGGCTGACGGGCGGCTGATCTGTTAAATGATAATGATTAGGATTTAATAGGCTGCAATGCTTCGCGTGTCTACCAGATGGCATAAATTCATGAATTGTAATGCAGTATATATATATATATACTGTGCAGTATTGCAGCCAGCGGGAATAAAATGCTTCAATCCCTGCCTGGAAAATACCTCAATGCACTCGGGCAGAAAACAGTCACAAACCTCAATACACCCGGGTATACCCGAATTCTTGGGACTAGCCGAGCTCGAATAAAGTGTGTCGCCAGTGTATAGGAAACCAGAGAGAAAAGGACCCCTGTGTAGCACTCTGTCACCTTGTGAGATGATGATTTGATTAAAACATATATTGATTTTATTAGGAACGCGCTATCATCGGTTAGGGAAAGACCGCGTGGCTCAGCTCCTGCACAGCTACATGCTCCCGTAAGACCCGATGGGCTAAGGGAGCCCTCTATGAGGGAGTTTATCTATTTAAACTGGCAACTAACAGTATACAGCTCAACCCTGTTATAGCGTAGTCCTCGGGGGCCACCCGATCCAACCGCGCTATAACCGGGTCACGCTAATTTAAAATAAAAAAAGGCCGCCGTGCGCCCGATTGGGAGGAGGGGGAGGGGAGAGGAGCCAGCAGCCCTACACGTCCCCTCGCAGTTCCCCCAGCAGCCTCACTTCCCCCAGCTGTTCCACACCGATCCCCCCCACCAGCTCTGACCCCCCACCAGCCACGCTCCGATTCCCCCTGCCAGCCATGCTCCGATCCCCCCAGCCAGCCCCGCTGCGATCCGCCCCCGCCAGCCCCGCTCCGTTCCCCCCCACCAGCCCTGCTCTAAGTCCCCCCGCAACCCACACTCTGATCCCCCCCATACCAGCCATGCTTCAATCCCCCCTGCTAGCCACACTCCAGTTACCCCCCCCATTCCCTTCTAGCCACACTTCGATCCCCCAGCAGCTGACACCAAAAGTAGGGAGGTATTGGGGGGGGGGGGGGCTGTTAGCGAGCTGTGATTGTGTGTTGTGAGTGTGTGCAGTGTGTTGTGAGTGTGTGCAATGTGTTGTGAGTGTGTGCAGTGTGCTGTGAGTGTGTACAGTGTGCTGTGAGTGTGTGCAATGTGCTGTGAGTGTGTGCAGTGTGCTGTGAGTGTGTGCAATGTGTTGTGAGTGTGTGCAGTGTGCTGTGAGTGTGTGCAGTGTGTTGTGAGTGTGTAGCAAACAAACAATAGATGGCGCTCTAATACTATAAATAAAATACAGTGTATAAATGTGATATACAAAGTGCAATGTGATAATCAAATAAAATTAAAACAAGTGCAAATATGGGTACAATAGTTCACTCAAACCCTTAGATGGACTGTTTCAGGGTCCAGGAAACAGTATGATCAGGAAAAACCAGGGGAGCGGTTGTACCTTAAAATAAAAACAGAATCTGCATAGTGTGATACTGTAAAGCACAATAAAGTGGTTTCTAAGAAGCTTAGAAAATATGGGAAGGCTATAGCACATACAACCACCCAACAAATAGACACCAAACTTAGAAATCTATATGGGAAGGCTATAGCACATATAACCTCCCAACAATGGTATAAACACCAAGAGGAGTTGAGACCTTAAGTAGAGACAAACACAGGAATAAGCAAAACACTTTTATCCATAAATAAATGAATTGGAGGCTTACAGAATCCAAAAGGATTAACAGCATAGGGAGTAGGTAATCATTCGATCATCCGGTCACTGCTACTGCTGCACTGCTGCACGCCACCCGACTGTGTCTCGAACAGCCGTCACGTCACTTCCGGAATCCCGGCCGGTTGGAGATGACGTCACAGGCTCCGTGTTCTCTCTCACTCAGTCTCAGGGTCACACTCAACGCGTTTCGACGCACTAGAATGACGTCTTCATCAGGAGTGTTTGTGACCTGTCCTAAGAGGCTTTTTATACCCACTCAAACATATGTTAACCCCTCCTCCAAAAGGTTAATCATTTAAATATCCTATCATCTGGGCAGCAATGGTATCTATCCCAGTTGTCTAGGTATACATTATGGACAAAATTTTATACAATACATAAAATATCCATAACAGAAAGATTCTCTCTTTACATATTTAAGAGGAGAATCATATTAAAATTATACATACAGCTTTATTATATATAAAAATCAATAAAACATTATAGCATTAGTACTCACTATAACTAATTACTAACACTAAGGGACGACGATAGATGTATCTTTAAAAGACATAAAAGACAGGGCCTAAATGTGGATTTTGAATTGGGTGCCTTTTTATAAGAGAATTCAATTTTAAACCTTCAATTAAAAGCCCCTCTTTTATTGACATTTGAATATATTTTAATAAATTTTAATAATTTTTATAGATTTTATAACATCTGCTCTGTATATGTGCACAGTTTCTTTTGATGTATGAGATATGAAATTCCTGTTTCCTTAATTTTCCTTAACATTCTTTTGTTTTATGTCTTTTAAAGATACATCTATCGTCGTCCCTTAGTGTTAGTAATTAGTTATAGTGAGTTCTAATGCTATAATGTTTTATTGATTTTTATATATAATAAAGCTGTATGTATAATTTTAATATGATTCTCCTCTTAAATATGTAAAGAGAGAATCTTTCTGTTATGGATATTTTATGTATTGTATAAAATTTTGTCCATAATGTATACCTAGACAACTGGGATAGATACCATTGCTGCCCAGATGATAGGATATTTAAATGATTAACCTTTTGGAGGAGGGGTTAACATATGTTTGAGTGGGTATAAAAAGCCTCTTAGGACAGGTCACAAACACTCCTGATGAAGACGTCATTCTAGTGCGTCGAAACGCGTTGAGTGTGACCCTGAGACTGAGTGAGAGAGAACACGGAGCCTGTGACGTCATCTCCAACCGGCCGGGATTCCGGAAGTGACGTGACGGCTGTTCGAGACACAGTCGGGTGGCGTGCAGCAGTGCAGCAGTAGCAGTGACCGGATGATCGAATGATTACCTACTCCCTATGCTGTTAATCCTTTTGGATTCTGTAAGCCTCCAATTCATTTATTTATGGATAAAAGTGTTTTGCTTATTCCTGTGTTTGTCTCTACTTAAGGTCTCAACTCCTCTTGGTGTTTATACCATTGTTGGGAGGTTATATGTGCTATAGCCTTCCCATATAGATTTCTAAGTTTGGTGTCTATTTGTTGGGTGGTTGTATGTGCTATAGCCTTCCCATATTTTCTAAGCTTCTTAGAAACCACTTTATTGTGCTTTACAGTATCACACTATGCAGATTCTGTTTTTATTTTAAGGTACAACCGCTCCCCTGGTTTTTCCTGTTGTGAGTGTGTGCAGTGTGCTGTGAGTGTGTGCAGTGTTCTATGAGTGTGTGCAGTGTGTTGTGAGTGTGTGCAGTGTGCTGTGAGTTTGTGCAGTGTGTGCAGTGTGCTGTGAGTGTGTGTTGTGTGTTGTGAGAGTGTTTTGTGAGTGTGTGCAGTGTGTTGTGAGTGTGTGCAATGTGTTGTGAGTGTGTGCAGTGTGCTGTGAGTGTGTGCAGTGTGCTGTGAGTGTGTGCAGTGTGTTGTGATTGTGTGCAGTGTGTTGTGATTGTGTGTAGTGTGTTGTGAGTGTGTGTTGTGAGTGTGTGCAGTGTGTTGTGAGTGTGTGCAATGTGTTGTGAGTGTGTGCAGTGTGCTATGAGTGTGTGCAGTGTGTTGTGAGTGTGTGCAGTGTGTTGTGAGTATGTGCAGTGTGTTTTGAGTGTGCGCAGTTTGCTGTGAGTGTGTGCAGTGTGCTGTGAGTGTGTGCAGTGTTCTGTGTTTGCAGTGTGTGCAGTGTGTTGTGAGTGTGTGCTGTGAGTGTGTGCAGTGTGTGCAGTGTGTGCAGTGTGTTTAGTGTGCTGTGAGTGTGTGCAGTGTGTTGTAAGTGGGTGCAGTGTGTTGTGAGTGTGTGCAGTGTGTTGTGAGTGTGTGCAGTGTGTTGTGAGTGTGTGCAGTGTGTTGTGAGTGTGTGCAGTGTGTTGTGAGTGTGTGCAGTGTGCTGTGAGTGTGTGCAGTGTGTTGTGAGTGTGTGCAGTGTGTTGTGATTGTGTGCAGTGTGCTGTGAGTGTGTTGTGAGTGTGTACAGTGTGCTGTGAGTGTGTGCAGTGTGTGCAGTGTGTGCAGTGTGTTTAGTGTGCTGAGAGTGTGTGCAGTGTGTTGTAAGTGGGTGCAGTGTGTTGTAAGTGTGTGCAGTGTGTTGTGAGTGTGTGCAGTGTGCTGTGAGTGTGTGCAGTGTGTTGTGAGTGTGTGCAGTGTGTTGTGATATTGTGCAGTGTGCTGTGAGTGTGTGCAGTGTGTTGTGAGTGTGTGCAGTGTGTTGTGAGTGTGTGCAGTGTGCTGTGAGTGTGTTGTGAGTGTGTACAGTGTGCTGTGAGTGTGTGCAGTGTGCTGTGAGTGTGTGTAGTGTGTTGTGATTGTGTGTAGTGTGTTGTGAGTGTGTGCAGTGTGTTGTGATTGTGTGCAGTGCTATGTGAGTGTGTGCAGTGTTGAGTATGTGCAGTGTGTTGTGAGTGTGTGCAGCGTGTTTTGAGTATGTGCAATGTGTTGTGAGTGTGTGCAGTGTGCTATGAGTGTGTGCAGTGTGTTGTGAGTGTGTGCAGTGTGTTGTGAGTATGTGCAGTGTGTTGTGAGTGTGTTCAGTTTGCTGTGAGTGTGTGCAGTGTGCTGTGAGTGTGTGCAGTGTGTTGTGAGTGTGTGCAGTGTGCTGTGAGTGTGTGCAGTTTGCTGTGAGTGTGTGCAGTGTGTTGAGAGTGTGTGCAGTGTGAAGTGCAGTGTGCTGTGAGTGTGTGCAGTGTGCTGTGAGTGTGTGCAGTGTGTTGTGAGTGTGTGCAGTGTGTTGTGATTGTGTGCAGTGTGTTGTGAGTGTGTGCAGTGTGCTTTGAGTGTGTGCAGTGTGCTGTGAGTGTTTGCAGTGTGTGCAGTGTGCTGTGAGTGTTTGCAGTGTGTGCAGTGTGCTGTGAGTGTGTGCAGTGTGTTGTAAGTGGGTGCAGTGTGTTGTAAGTGTGTGCAGTGTGTTGTGTGTGCAGTGTGTGCAGTGTGTTGTGAGTGTGTGCAGTGTGTTGTGAGTGTGTGCAGTGTGCTGTGAGTGTGTGCAGTGTGTTGTGAGTGTGTGCAGTGTGTTGTGAGTGTGTGCAGTGTGCTGTGAGTGTGTGCAATGTTGAGTGTGTGCAGTGTGCTGTGAGTGTGTGCAATGTTGAGTGTGTGCAGTGTGTTGTGAGTGTGCAGTGTGTTGTGAGTGTGTGCAGTG
Source organism: Ascaphus truei (assembly GCF_040206685.1). Classification (NCBI taxonomy): domain Eukaryota; kingdom Metazoa; phylum Chordata; class Amphibia; order Anura; family Ascaphidae; genus Ascaphus; species Ascaphus truei. Next base: position 38,021,144 of record NC_134495.1, read on the forward strand.
TGGTGTGTGCAGTGTGCTGTGAGTGTGTGCAGTGTGTGCAGTGTGTTTAGTGTTCTGTGAGTGTGTGCAGTGTGTTGTAAGTGTGTGCAGTGTGTTGTGAGTGTGTTCAATGTGTTGTGAGTGTGTTCAATGTGTTGTGAGTGTGTGCAGTGTGTTGTGAGTGTGTGCAGTGTGTTGTGATTGTGTGCAGTGTGTTTTGAGTGTGTGCAGTGTGCTTTGAGTGTGTGCAGTGTGCTGTGAGCGTTTGCAGTGTGTGCAGTGTGCTGTGAGTGTTTGCAGTGTGTGCAGTGTGCTTTGAGTGTGTGCAGTGTGTTGTGAGTGTGTGCTGTGAGTTTGTGCAGTGTGTGCAGTGTGTGCAGTGTGTTTAGTGTGCTGAGAGTGTGTGCAGTGTGTTGTAAGTGGGTGCAGTGTGTTGTAAGTCTGTGCAGTGTGTTGTGAGTGTGTGCAGTGTGCTGTGAGTGTGTGCAGTGTGTTGTGAGTGTGTGCAGTGTTCTGTGTTTGCAGTGTGTGCAGTGTGTTGTGAGTGTGTGCTGTGAGTGTGTGCAGTGTGTGCAGTGTGTGCAGTGTGTTTAGTGTGCTGTGAGTGTGTGCAGTGTGTTGTAAGTGGGTGCAGTGTGTTGTGAGTGTGTGCAGTGTGTTGTGAGTGTGTGCAGTGTGTTGTGAGTGTGTGCAGTGTGTTGTGAGTGTGTGCAGTGTGTTGTGAGTGTGTGCAGTGTGCTGTGAGTGTGTGCAGTGTGTTGTGAGTGTGTGCAGTGTGTTGTGAGTGTGTGCAGTGTGCTGTGAGTGTGTGCAATGTTGAGTGTGTGCAGTGTGCTGTGAGTGTGCAGTGTGTTGTGAGTGTGTGCAGTGTGGTGTGTGCAGTGTGCTGTGAGTGTGTGCAGTGTGTGCAGTGTGTTTAGTGTTCTGTGAGTGTGTGCAGTGTGTTGTGAGTGTGTGCAGTGTGCTGTGAGTGTGTGCAATGTTGAGTGTGTGCAGTGTGTTGTGCTGTGAGTGTGTGCAGTGTGTTGTAAGTGTGTGCAGCGTGTTGTGAGTGTGTTCAATGTGTTGTGAGTGTGTTCAATGTGTTGTGAGTGTGTGCAGTGTGTTGTGAGTGTGCAGTGTGCTGTGAGTGTGTACAGTGTGCTGTGAGTGTGTGCAGTTTGTTGTGAGTGTGTGCAGTGTGTTGTGAGTGTGTAAAGTGTGCAGTGAGTGTGTGCAGTGTGTTGTGAGTGTGTACAGTGTGCTGTGAGTGTGTGCAGTGTGCTGTGAGTGTGTGTAGTGTGTTGTGATTGTGTGTAGTGTGTTGTGAGTGTGTGCAGTGTGTTGTGAGTGTGTGCAGTGTGATGTGAGTGTGTGCATTGTTGAGTATGTGCAGTGTGTTGTGAGTGTGTGCAGCGTGTTGTGAGTGTGTGCAATGTGTTGTGAGTGTGTGCAGTGTGCTATGAGTGTGTGCAGTGTGTTGTGAGTGTGTGCAGTGTGTTGTGAGTATGTGCAGTGAGTTGTGAGTGTGCACAGTTTGCTGTGAGTGTGTGCAGTGTGCTGTGAGTGTGTCTACTGTGTTGTGAGTGTGTGCAGTGTGCTATGAGTGTGTGCAGTTTGCTGTGAGTGTGTGCAGTGTGTTGAGAGTGTGTGCAGTGTGAAGTGCAGTGTGCTGTGAGTGTGTGCAGTGTGCTGTGAGTGTGTGCAGTGTGTTGTGAGTGTGTGCAGTGTGTTGTGATTGTGTGCAGTGTGTTGTGAGTGTGTGCAGTGTGCTTTGAGTGTGTGCAGTGTGCTGTGAGTGTGTGCAGTGTGTGCAGTGTGTTTAGTGTTCTGTGAGTGTGTGCAGTGTGTTGTGAGTGTGTGCAGTGTGATGTGAGTGTGTGCATTGTTGAGTATGTGCAGTGTGTTGTGAGTGTGCAGTGTGTTGTGAGTGTGTGCATTGTGGTGTGTGCAGTGTGCTGTGAGTGTGTGCAGTGTGTTGTAAGTGTGTGCAGCGTGTTGTGAGTGTGTTCAATGTGTTGTGAGTGTGTTCAATGTGTTGTGAGTGTGTGCAGTGTGTTGTGAGTGTGCAGTGTGCTGTGAGTGTGTACAGTGTGCTGTGAGTGTGTGCAGTTTGTTGTGAGTGTGTGCAGTGTGTTGTGAGTGTGTACAGTGTGCAGTGAGTGTGTGCAGTGTGTTGTGAGTGTGTACAGTGTGCTGTGAGTGTGTGCAGTGTGCTGTGAGTGTGTGTAGTGTGTTGTGATTGTGTGTAGTGTGTTGTGAGTGTGTGCAGTGTGTTGTGAGTGTGTGCAGTGTGATGTGAGTGTGTGCATTGTTGAGTATGTGCAGTGTGTTGTGAGTGTGTGCAGCGTGTTGTGAGTGTGTGCAATGTGTTGTGAGTGTGTGCAGTGTGCTATGAGTGTGTGCAGTGTGCTTTGAGTGTGTGCAGTGTGTTGTGAGTATGTGCAGTGAGTTGTGAGTGTGCGCAGTTTGCTGTGAGTGTGTGCAGTGTGCTGTGAGTGTGTCTACTGTGTTGTGAGTGTGTGCAGTGTGCTATGAGTGTGTGCAGTTTGCTGTGAGTGTGTGCAGTGTGTTGAGAGTGTGTGCAGTGTGAAGTGCAGTGTGCTGTGAGTGTGTGCAGTGTTCTGTGAGTGTGTGCAGTGTGTTGTGAGTGTGTGCAGTGTGTTGTGATTGTGTGCAGTGTGTTGTGAGTGTGTGCAGTGTGCTTTGAGTGTGTGCAGTGTGCTGTGAGTGTTTGCAGTGTGTGCAGTGTGCTGTGAGTGTTTGCAGTGTGTGCAGTGTGCTGTGAGTGTGTGCAGTGTGTTGTGAGTGTGTGCTGTGAGTGTGTGCAGTGTGTGCAGTGTGTGAAGTGTGTTTAGTGTGCTGAGAGTGTGTGCAGTGTGTTGTAAGTGGGTGCAGTGTGTTGTAAGTGTGTGCAGTGTGTTGTGAGTGTGTGCAGTGTGCTGTGAGTGTGTGCAGTGTGTTGTGAGTGTGTGCAGTGTGTTGTGAGAGTGTGCAGTGTGCTGTGAGTGTGTGCAGTGTGTTGTGAGTGTGTGCAGTGTGTTGTGATTGTGTGCAGTGTGCTGTGAGTGTGTTGTGAGTGTGTACAGTGTGCTGTGAGTGTGTGCAGTGTGTGCAGTGTGTGCAGTGTGTTTAGTGTGCTGAGAGTGTGTGCAGTGTGTTGTAAGTGGGTGCAGTGTGTTGTAAGTGTGTGCAGTGTGTTGTGAGTGTGTGCAGTGTGCTGTGAGTGTGTGCAGTGTGTTGTGAGTGTGTGCAGTGTGTTGTGAGAGTGTGCAGTGTGCTGTGAGTGTGTGCAGTGTGTTGTGAGTGTGTGCAGTGTGTTGTGAGTGTGTGCAGTGTGCTGTGAGTGTGTTGTGAGTGTGTACAGTGTGCTGTGAGTGTGTGCAGTGTGCTGTGAGTGTGTGTAGTGTGTTGTGATTGTGTGTAGTGTGTTGTGAGTGTGTGCAGTGTGTTGTGATTGTGTGCAGTGCTATGTGAGTGTGTGCAGTGTTGAGTATGTGCAGTGTGTTGTGAGTGTGTGCAGCGTGTTGTGAGTATGTGCAATGTGTTGTGAGTGTGTGCAGTGTGCTATGAGTGTGTGCAGTGTGTTGTGAGTGTGTGCAGTGTGTTGTGAGTATGTGCAGTGTGTTGTGAGTGTGTTCAGTTTGCTGTGAGTGTGTGCAGTGTGCTGTGAGTGTGTGCAGTGTGTTGTGAGTGTGTGCAGTGTGCTGTGAGTGTGTGCAGTTTGCTGTGAGTGTGTGCAGTGTGTTGAGAGTGTGTGCAGTGTAAAGTGCAGTGTGCTGTGAGTGTTTGCAGTGTGCTGTGAGTGTGTGCAGTGTGTTGTGAGTGTGTGCAGTGTGTTGTGATTGTGTGCAGTGTGTTGTGAGTGTGTGCAGTGTGCTTTGAGTGTGTGCAGTGTGCTGTGAGTGTTTGCAGTGTGTGCAGTGTGCTGTGAGTGTTTGCAGTGTGTGCAGTGTGCTGTGAGTGTGTGCAGTGTGTTGTAAGTGGGTGCAGTGTGTTGTAAGTGTGTGCAGTGTGTTGTGTGTGCAGTGTGTGCAGTGTGTTGTGAGTGTGTGCAGTGTGTTGTGAGTGTGTGCAGTGTGCTGTGAGTGTGTGCAGTGTGTTGTGAGTGTGTGCAGTGTGTTGTGAGTGTGTGCAGTGTGCTGTGAGTGTGTGCAATGTTGAGTGTGTGCAGTGTGCTGTGAGTGTGTGCAATGTTGAGTGTGTGCAGTGTGTTGTGAGTGTGCAGTGTGTTGTGAGTGTGTGCAGTGTGGTGTGTGCAGTGTGCTGTGAGTGTGTGCAGTGTGTGCAGTGTGTTGTGAGTATGTGCAGTGTGTTGTGAGTGTGTTCAGTTTGCTGTGAGTGTGTGCAGTGTGCTGTGAGTGTGTGCAGTGTGTTGTGAGTGTGTGCAGTGTGCTGTGAGTGTGTGCAGTTTGCTGTGAGTGTGTGCAGTGTGTTGAGAGTGTGTGCAGTGTGTTGTGTGTGCAGTGTGTTTAGTGTGCTGAGAGTGTGTGCAGTGTGTTGTAAGTGGGTGCAGTGTGTTGTAAGTGTGTGCAGTGTGTTGTGAGTGTGTGCTGTGTGCTGTGAGTGTGTGCAGTGTGTTGTGAGTGTGTGCAGTGTGTTGTGAGAGTGTGCAGTGTGCTGTGAGTGTGTGCAGTGTGTTGTGAGTGTGTGCAGTGTGTTGTGATTGTGTGCAGTGTGCTGTGAGTGTGTTGTGAGTGTGTACAGTGTGCTGTGAGTGTGTGCAGTGTGTGCAGTGTGTGCAGTGTGTTTAGTGTGCTGAGAGTGTGTGCAGTGTGTTGTAAGTGGGTGCAGTGTGTTGTAAGTGTGTGCAGTGTGTTGTGAGTGTGTGCAGTGTGCTGTGAGTGTGTGCAGTGTGTTGTGAGTGTGTGCAGTGTGTTGTGAGAGTGTGCAGTGTGCTGTGAGTGTGTGCAGTGTGTTGTGAGTGTGTGCAGTGTGTTGTGAGTGTGTGCAGTGTGCTGTGAGTGTGTGCATTGTTGAGTATGTGCAGTGTGTTGTGAGTGTGCAGTGTGTTGTGAGTGTGTGCATTGTGGTGTGTGCAGTGTGCTGTGAGTGTGTGCAGTGTGTTGTAAGTGTGTGCAGCGTGTTGTGAGTGTGTTCAATGTGTTGTGAGTGTGTTCAATGTGTTGTGAGTGTGTGCAGTGTGTTGTGAGTGTGCAGTGTGCTGTGAGTGTGTACAGTGTGCTGTGAGTGTGTGCAGTTTGTTGTGAGTGTGTGCAGTGTGTTGTGAGTGTGTACAGTGTGCAGTGAGTGTGTGCAGTGTGTTGTGAGTGTGTACAGTGTGCTGTGAGTGTGTGCAGTGTGCTGTGAGTGTGTGTAGTGTGTTGTGATTGTGTGTAGTGTGTTGTGAGTGTGTGCAGTGTGTTGTGAGTGTGTGCAGTGTGATGTGAGTGTGTGCATTGTTGAGTATGTGCAGTGTGTTGTGAGTGTGTGCAGCGTGTTGTGAGTGTGTGCAATGTGTTGTGAGTGTGTGCAGTGTGCTATGAGTGTGTGCAGTGTGTTGTGAGTGTGTGCAGTGTGTTGTGAGTATGTGCAGTGAGTTGTGAGTGTGCGCAGTTTGCTGTGAGTGTGTGCAGTGTGCTGTGAGTGTGTCTACTGTGTTGTGAGTGTGTGCAGTGTGCTATGAGTGTGTGCAGTTTGCTGTGAGTGTGTGCAGTGTGTTGAGAGTGTGTGCAGTGTGAAGTGCAGTGTGCTGTGAGTGTGTGCAGTGTTCTGTGAGTGTGTGCAGTGTGTTGTGAGTGTGTGCAGTGTGTTGTGATTGTGTGCAGTGTGTTGTGAGTGTGTGCAGTGTGCTTTGAGTGTGTGCAGTGTGCTGTGAGTGTTTGCAGTGTGTGCAGTGTGCTGTGAGTGTTTGCAGTGTGTGCAGTGTGCTGTGAGTGTGTGCAGTGTGTTGTAAGTGGGTGCAGTGTGTTGTAAGTGTGTGCAGTGTGTTGTGTGTGCAGTGTGTGCAGTGTGTTGTGAGTGTGTGCAGTGTGTTGTGAGTGTGTGCAGTGTGCTGTGAGTGTGTGCAGTGTGTTGTGAGTGTGTGCAGTGTGTTGTGAGTGTGTGCAGTGTGCTGTGAGTGTGTGCAATGTTGAGTGTGTGCAGTGTGCTGTGAGTGTGTGCAATGTTGAGTGTGTGCAGTGTGTTGTGAGTGTGCAGTGTGTTGTGAGTGTGTGCAGTGTGGTGTGTGCAGTGTGCTGTGAGTGTGTGCAGTGTGTGCAGTGTGTTGTGAGTATGTGCAGTGTGTTGTGAGTGTGTTCAGTTTGCTGTGAGTGTGTGCAGTGTGCTGTGAGTGTGTGCAGTGTGTTGTGAGTGTGTGCAGTGTGCTGTGAGTGTGTGCAGTTTGCTGTGAGTGTGTGCAGTGTGTTGAGAGTGTGTGCAGTGTGTTGTGTGTGCAGTGTGTTTAGTGTGCTGAGAGTGTGTGCAGTGTGTTGTAAGTGGGTGCAGTGTGTTGTAAGTGTGTGCAGTGTGTTGTGAGTGTGTGCTGTGTGCTGTGAGTGTGTGCAGTGTGTTGTGAGTGTGTGCAGTGTGTTGTGAGAGTGTGCAGTGTGCTGTGAGTGTGTGCAGTGTGTTGTGAGTGTGTGCAGTGTGTTGTGATTGTGTGCAGTGTGCTGTGAGTGTGTTGTGAGTGTGTACAGTGTGCTGTGAGTGTGTGCAGTGTGTGCAGTGTGTGCAGTGTGTTTAGTGTGCTGAGAGTGTGTGCAGTGTGTTGTAAGTGGGTGCAGTGTGTTGTAAGTGTGTGCAGTGTGTTGTGAGTGTGTGCAGTGTGCTGTGAGTGTGTGCAGTGTGTTGTGAGTGTGTGCAGTGTGTTGTGAGAGTGTGCAGTGTGCTGTGAGTGTGTGCAGTGTGTTGTGAGTTTGTGCAGTGTGTTGTGAGTGTGTGCAGTGTGCTGTGAGTGTGTGCATTGTTGAGTATGTGCAGTGTGTTGTGAGTGTGCAGTGTGTTGTGAGTGTGTGCATTGTGGTGTGTGCAGTGTGCTGTGAGTGTGTGCAGTGTGTTGTAAGTGTGTGCAGCGTGTTGTGAGTGTGTTCAATGTGTTGTGAGTGTGTTCAATGTGTTGTGAGTGTGTGCAGTGTGTTGTGAGTGTGCAGTGTGCTGTGAGTGTGTACAGTGTGCTGTGAGTGTGTGCAGTTTGTTGTGAGTGTGTGCAGTGTGTTGTGAGTGTGTACAGTGTGCAGTGAGTGTGTGCAGTGTGTTGTGAGTGTGTACAGTGTGCTGTGAGTGTGTGCAGTGTGCTGTGAGTGTGTGTAGTGTGTTGTGATTGTGTGTAGTGTGTTGTGAGTGTGTGCAGTGTGTTGTGAGTGTGTGCAGTGTGATGTGAGTGTGTGCATTGTTGAGTATGTGCAGTGTGTTGTGAGTGTGTGCAGCGTGTTGTGAGTGTGTGCAATGTGTTGTGAGTGTGTGCAGTGTGCTATGAGTGTGTGCAGTGTGTTGTGAGTGTGTGCAGTGTGTTGTGAGTATGTGCAGTGAGTTGTGAGTGTGCGCAGTTTGCTGTGAGTGTGTGCAGTGTGCTGTGAGTGTGTCTACTGTGTTGTGAGTGTGTGCAGTGTGCTATGAGTGTGTGCAGTTTGCTGTGAGTGTGTGCAGTGTGTTGAGAGTGTGTGCAGTGTGAAGTGCAGTGTGCTGTGAGTGTGTGCAGTGTTCTGTGAGTGTGTGCAGTGTGTTGTGAGTGTGTGCAGTGTGTTGTGATTGTGTGCAGTGTGTTGTGAGTGTGTGCAGTGTGCTTTGAGTGTGTGCAGTGTGCTGTGAGTGTTTGCAGTGTGTGCAGTGTGCTGTGAGTGTTTGCAGTGTGTGCAGTGTGCTGTGAGTGTGTGCAGTGTGTTGTGAGTGTGTGCTGTGAGTGTGTGCAGTGTGTGCAGTGTGTGAAGTGTGTTTAGTGTGCTGAGAGTGTGTGCAGTGTGTTGTAAGTGGGTGCAGTGTGTTGTAAGTGTGTGCAGTGTGTTGTGAGTGTGTGCAGTGTGCTGTGAGTGTGTGCAGTGTGTTGTGAGTGTGTGCAGTGTGTTGTGAGAGTGTGCAGTGTGCTGTGAGTGTGTGCAGTGTGTTGTGAGTGTGTGCAGTGTGTTGTGATTGTGTGCAGTGTGCTGTGAGTGTGTTGTGAGTGTGTACAGTGTGCTGTGAGTGTGTGCAGTGTGTGCAGTGTGTGCAGTGTGTTTAGTGTGCTGAGAGTGTGTGCAGTGTGTTGTAAGTGGGTGCAGTGTGTTGTAAGTGTGTGCAGTGTGTTGTGAGTGTGTGCAGTGTGCTGTGAGTGTGTGCAGTGTGTTGTGAGTGTGTGCAGTGTGTTGTGAGAGTGTGCAGTGTGCTGTGAGTGTGTGCAGTGTGTTGTGAGTGTGTGCAGTGTGTTGTGAGTGTGTGCAGTGTGCTGTGAGTGTGTTGTGAGTGTGTACAGTGTGCTGTGAGTGTGTGCAGTGTGCTGTGAGTGTGTGTAGTGTGTTGTGATTGTGTGTAGTGTGTTGTGAGTGTGTGCAGTGTGTTGTGATTGTGTGCAGTGCTATGTGAGTGTGTGCAGTGTTGAGTATGTGCAGTGTGTTGTGAGTGTGTGCAGCGTGTTGTGAGTATGTGCAATGTGTTGTGAGTGTGTGCAGTGTGCTATGAGTGTGTGCAGTGTGTTGTGAGTGTGTGCAGTGTGTTGTGAGTATGTGCAGTGTGTTGTGAGTGTGTTCAGTTTGCTGTGAGTGTGTGCAGTGTGCTGTGAGTGTGTGCAGTGTGTTGTGAGTGTGTGCAGTGTGCTGTGAGTGTGTGCAGTTTGCTGTGAGTGTGTGCAGTGTGTTGAGAGTGTGTGCAGTGTAAAGTGCAGTGTGCTGTGAGTGTTTGCAGTGTGCTGTGAGTGTGTGCAGTGTGTTGTGAGTGTGTGCAGTGTGTTGTGATTGTGTGCAGTGTGTTGTGAGTGTGTGCAGTGTGCTTTGAGTGTGTGCAGTGTGCTGTGAGTGTTTGCAGTGTGTGCAGTGTGCTGTGAGTGTTTGCAGTGTGTGCAGTGTGCTGTGAGTGTGTGCAGTGTGTTGTAAGTGGGTGCAGTGTGTTGTAAGTGTGTGCAGTGTGTTGTGTGTGCAGTGTGTGCAGTGTGTTGTGAGTGTGTGCAGTGTGTTGTGAGTGTGTGCAGTGTGCTGTGAGTGTGTGCAGTGTGTTGTGAGTGTGTGCAGTGTGTTGTGAGTGTGTGCAGTGTGCTGTGAGTGTGTGCAATGTTGAGTGTGTGCAGTGTGCTGTGAGTGTGTGCAATGTTGAGTGTGTGCAGTGTGTTGTGAGTGTGCAGTGTGTTGTGAGTGTGTGCAGTGTGGTGTGTGCAGTGTGCTGTAAGTGTGTGCAGTGTGTGCAGTGTGTTGTGAGTATGTGCAGTGTGTTGTGAGTGTGTTCAGTTTGCTGTGAGTGTGTGCAGTGTGCTGTGAGTGTGTGCAGTGTGTTGTGAGTGTGTGCAGTGTGCTGTGAGTGTGTGCAGTTTGCTGTGAGTGTGTGCAGTGTGTTGAGAGTGTGTGCAGTGTGTTGTGTGTGCAGTGTGTTTAGTGTGCTGAGAGTGTGTGCAGTGTGTTGTAAGTGGGTGCAGTGTGTTGTAAGTGTGTGCAGTGTGTTGTGAGTGTGTGCTGTGTGCTGTGAGTGTGTGCAGTGTGTTGTGAGTGTGTGCAGTGTGTTGTGAGAGTGTGCAGTGTGCTGTGAGTGTGTGCAGTGTGTTGTGAGTGTGTGCAGTGTGTTGTGATTGTGTGCAGTGTGCTGTGAGTGTGTTGTGAGTGTGTACAGTGTGCTGTGAGTGTGTGCAGTGTGTGCAGTGTGTGCAGTGTGTTTAGTGTGCTGAGAGTGTGTGCAGTGTGTTGTAAGTGGGTGCAGTGTGTTGTAAGTGTGTGCAGTGTGTTGTGAGTGTGTGCAGTGTGCTGTGAGTGTGTGCAGTGTGTTGTGAGTGTGTGCAGTGTGTTGTGAGAGTGTGCAGTGTGCTGTGAGTGTGTGCAGTGTGTTGTGAGTGTGTGCAGTGTGTTGTGAGTGTGTGCAGTGTGCTGTGAGTGTGTTGTGAGTGTGTACAGTGTGCTGTGAGTGTGTGCAGTGTGCTGTGAGTGTGTGTAGTGTGTTGTGATTGTGTGTAGTGTGTTGTGAGTGTGTGCAGTGTGTTGTGATTGTGTGCAGTGCTATGTGAGTGTGTGCAGTGTTGAGTATGTGCAGTGTGTTGTGAGTGTGTGCAGCGTGTTGTGAGTATGTGCAATGTGTTGTGAGTGTGTGCAGTGTGCTATGAGTGTGTGCAGTGTGTTGTGAGTGTGTGCAGTGTGTTGTGAGTATGTGCAGTGTGTTGTGAGTGTGTTCAGTTTGCTGTGAGTGTGTGCAGTGTGCTGTGAGTGTGTGCAGTGTGTTGTGAGTGTGTGCAGTGTGCTGTGAGTGTGTGCAGTTTGCTGTGAGTGTGTGCAGTGTGTTGAGAGTGTGTGCAGTGTAAAGTGCAGTGTGCTGTGAGTGTTTGCAGTGTGCTGTGAGTGTGTGCAGTGTGTTGTGAGTGTGTGCAGTGTGTTGTGATTGTGTGCAGTGTGTTGTGAGTGTGTGCAGTGTGCTTTGAGTGTGTGCAGTGTGCTGTGAGTGTTTGCAGTGTGTGCAGTGTGCTGTGAGTGTTTGCAGTGTGTGCAGTGTGCTGTGAGTGTGTGCAGTGTGTTGTAAGTGGGTGCAGTGTGTTGTAAGTGTGTGCAGTGTGTTGTGTGTGCAGTGTGTGCAGTGTGTTGTGAGTGTGTGCAGTGTGTTGTGAGTGTGTGCAGTGTGCTGTGAGTGTGTGCAGTGTGTTGTGAGTGTGTGCAGTGTGTTGTGAGTGTGTGCAGTGTGCTGTGAGTGTGTGCAATGTTGAGTGTGTGCAGTGTGCTGTGAGTGTGTGCAATGTTGAGTGTGTGCAGTGTGTTGTGAGTGTGCAGTGTGTTGTGAGTGTGTGCAGTGTGGTGTGTGCAGTGTGCTGTGAGTGTGTGCAGTGTGTGCAGTGTGTTGTGAGAATGTGCAGTGTGTTGTGAGTGTGTTCAGTTTGCTGTGAGTGTGTGCAGTGTGCTGTGAGTGTGTGCAGTGTGTTGTGAGTGTGTGCAGTGTGCTGTGAGTGTGTGCAGTTTGCTGTGAGTGTGTGCAGTGTGTTGAGAGTGTGTGCAGTGTAAAGTGCAGTGTGCTGTGAGTGTGTGCAGTGTGCTGTGAGTGTGTGCAGTGTGTTGTGAGTGTGTGCAGTGTGTTGTGATTGTGTGCAGTGTGTTGTGAGTGTGTGCAGTGTGCTTTGAGTGTGTGCAGTGTGCTGTGAGTGTTTGCAGTGTGTGCAGTGTGCTGTGAGTGTTTGCAGTGTGTGCAGTGTGCTGTGAGTATGTGCAGTGTGTTGTAAGTGGGTGCAGTGTGTTGTAAGTGTGTGCAGTGTGTTGTGTGTGCAGTGTGTGCAGTGTGTTGTGAGTGTGTGCAGTGTGTTGTGAGTGTGTGCAGTGTGCTGTGAGTGTGTGCAGTGTGTTGTGAGTGTGTGCAGTGTGTTGTGAGTGTGTGCAGTGTGCTGTGAGTGTGTGCAATGTTGAGTGTGCAGTGTGCTGTGAGTGTGTGCAATGTTGAGTGTGTGCAGTGTGTTGTGAGTGTGCAGTGTGTTGTGAGTGTGTGCAGTGTGGTGTGTGCAGTGTGCTGTGAGTGTGTGCAGTGTGTGCAGTGTGTTTAGTGTTCTGTGAGTGTGTGCAGTGTGTTGTAAGTGTGTGCAGTGTGTTGTAAGTGTGTTCAATGTGTTGTGAGTGTGTTCAATGTGTTGTGAGTGTGTTCAATGTGTTGTGAGTGTGTGCAGTGTGTTGTGAGTGTGTGCAGTGTGTTGTGATTGTGTGCAGTGTGTTGTGAGTGTGTGCAGTGTGCTTTGAGTGTGTGCAGTGTGCTGTGAGCGTTTGCAGTGTGTGCAGTGTGCTGTGAGTGTTTGCAGTGTGTGCAGTGTGCTGTGAGTGTGTGCAGTGTGTTGTGAGTGTGTGCTGTGAGTGTGTGCAGTGTGTGCAGTGTGTGCAGTGTGTTTAGTGTGCTGAGAGTGTTTGCAGTGTGTTGTAAGTGGGTGCAGTGTGTTGTAAGTCTGTGCAGTGTGTTGTGAGTGTGTGCAGTGTGCTGTGAGTGTGTGCAGTGTGTTGTGAGTGTGTGCAGTGTTCTGTGTTTGCAGTGTGTGCAGTGTGTTGTGAGTGTGTGCTGTGAGTGTGTGCAGTGTGTGCAGTGTGTGCAGTGTGTTTAGTGTGCTGTGAGTGTGTGCAGTGTGTTGTAAGTGGGTGCAGTGTGTTGTGAGTGTGTGCAGTGTGTTGTGAGTGTGTGCAGTGTGTTGTGAGTGTGTGCAGTGTGTTGTGAGTGTGTGCAGTGTGTTGTGAGTGTGTGCAGTGTGCTGTGAGTGTGTGCAGTGTGTTGTGAGTGTGTGCAGTGTGTTGTGAGTGTGTGCAGTGTGCTGTGAGTGTGTGCAATGTTGAGTGTGTGCAGTGTGCTGTGAGTGTGCAGTGTGTTGTGAGTGTGTGCAGTGTGGTGTGTGCAGTGTGCTGTGAGTGTGTGCAGTGTGTGCAGTGTGTTTAGTGTTCTGTGAGTGTGTGCAGTGTGTTGTGAGTGTGTGCAGTGTGCTGTGAGTGTGTGCAATGTTGAGTGTGTACAGTGTGTTGTGAGTGTGCAGTGTGTTGTGAGTGTGTGCATTGTGGTGTGTGCAGTGTGCTGTGAGTGTGTGCAGTGTGTTGTAAGTGTGTGCAGCGTGTTGTGAGTGTGTTCAATGTGTTGTGAGTGTGTTCAATGTGTTGTGAGTGTGTGCAGTGTGTTGTGAGTGTGCAGTGTGCTGTGAGTGTGTACAGTGTGCTGTGAGTGTGTGCAGTTTGTTGTGAGTGTGTGCAGTGTGTTGTGAGTGTGTACAGTGTGCAGTGAGTGTGTGCAGTGTGTTGTGAGTGTGTACAGTGTGCTGTGAGTGTGTGCAGTGTGCTGTGAGTGTGTGTAGTGTGTTGTGATTGTGTGTAGTGTGTTGTGAGTGTGTGCAGTGTGTTGTGAGTGTGTGCAGTGTGATGTGAGTGTGTGCATTGTTGAGTATGTGCAGTGTGTTGTGAGTGTGTGCAGCGTGTTGTGAGTGTGTGCAATGTGTTGTGAGTGTGTGCAGTGTGCTATGAGTGTGTGCAGTGTGTTGTGAGTGTGTGCAGTGTGTTGTGAGTATGTGCAGTGAGTTGTGAGTGTGCGCAGTTTGCTGTGAGTGTGTGCAGTGTGCTGTGAGTGTGTCTACTGTGTTGTGAGTGTGTGCAGTGTGCTATGAGTGTGTGCAGTTTGCTGTGAGTGTGTGCAGTGTGTTGAGAGTGTGTGCAGTGTGAAGTGCAGTGTGCTGTGAGTGTGTGCAGTGTGCTGTGAGTGTGTGCAGTGTGTTGTGAGTGTGTGCAGTGTGTTGTGATTGTGTGCAGTGTGTTGTGAGTGTGTGCAGTGTGCTTTGAGTGTGTGCAGTGTGCTGTGAGTGTTTGCAGTGTGTGCAGTGTGCTGTGAGTGTTTGTAGTGTGTGCAGTGTGCTGTGAGTGTGTGCAGTGTGTTGTGAGTGTGTGCTGTGAGTGTGTGCAGTGTGTGCAGTGTGTGCAGTGTGTTTAGTGTGCTGAGAGTGTGTGCAGTGTGTTGTAAGTGGGTGCAGTGTGTTGTAAGTGTGTGCAGTGTGTTGTGAGTGTGTGCAGTGTGCTGTGAGTGTGTGCAGTGTGTTGTGAGTGTGTGCAGTGTGTTGTGAGAGTGTGCAGTGTGCTGTGAGTGTGTGCAGTGTGTTGTGAGTGTGTGCAGTGTGTTGTGATTGTGTGCAGTGTGCTGTGAGTGTGTTGTGAGTGTGTACAGTGTGCTGTGAGTGTGTGCAGTGTGTGCAGTGTGTGCAGTGTGTGCAGTGTGCTGAGAGTGTGTGCAGTGTGTTGTAAGTGGGTGCAGTGTGTTGTAAGTGTGTGCAGTGTGTTGTGAGTGTGTGCAGTGTGCTGTGAGTGTGTACAGTGTGTTGTGAGTGTGTGCAGTGTGTTGTGAGAGTGTGCAGTGTGCTGTGAGTGTGTGCAGTGTGTTGTGAGTGTGTGCAGTGTGTTGTGAGTGTGTGCAGTGTGCTGTGAGTGTGTTGTGAGTGTGTAAAGTGTGCTGTGAGCGTGTGCAGTGTGCTGTGAGTGTGTGTAGTGTGTTGTGATTGTGTGTAGTGTGTTGTGAGTGTGTGCAGTGTGTTGTGATTGTGTGCAGTGCTATGTGAGTGTGTGCAGTGTTGAGTATGTGCAGTGTGTTGTGAGTGTGTGCAGCGTGTTGTGAGTATGTGCAATGTGTTGTGAGTGTGTGCAGTGTGCTATGAGTGTGTGCAGTGTGTTGTGAGTGTGTGCAGTGTGTTGTGAGTATGTGCAGTGTGTTGTGAGTGTGTTCAGTTTGCTGTGAGTGTGTGCAGTGTGCTGTGAGTGTGTGCAGTGTGTTGTGAGTGTGTGCAGTGTGCTGTGAGTGTGTGCAGTTTGCTGTGAGTGTGTGCAGTGTGTTGAGAGTGTGTGCAGTGTGAAGTGCAGTGTGCTGTGAGTGTGTGCAGTGTGCTGTGAGTGTGTGCAGTGTGTTGTGAGTGTGTGCAGTGTGTTGTGATTGTGTGCAGTGTGCTGTGAGTGTGTGCAGTGTGCTTTGAGTGTGTGCAGTGTGCTGTGAGTGTTTGCAGTGTGTGCAGTGTGCTGTGAGTGTTTGCAGTGTGTGCAGTGTGCTGTGAGTGTGTGCAGTGTTGAGTGTGTGCAGTGTGTGCAGTGTGTTTAGTGTGCTGTGAGTGTGTGCAGTGTGTTGTAAGTGGGTGCAGTGTGTTGTAAGTGTGTGCAGTGTGTTGTGTGCGTTGTTGAGTATGTGCAGTGTGTTGTGAGTGTGTGCAGCGTGTTGTGAGTGTGTGCAATGTGCTGTGAGTGTGTGCAGTGTGTTGTGAGTGTGTGCAGTGTGTTGTGAGTGTGTGTAGTGTGCTGTGAGTGTGTGCAATGTTGAGTGTGTGCAGTGTGCTGTGAGTGTGTGCAATGTTGAGTGTGTGCAGTGTGTTGTGAGTGTGCAGTGTGTTGTGAGTGTGTGCAGTGTGGTGTGTGCAGTGTGCTGTGAGTGTGTGCAGTGTGTGCAGTGTGTTTAGTGTTCTGTGAGTGTGTGCAGTGTGTTGTAAGTGTGTGCAGTGTGTTGTGAGTGTGTTCAATGTGTTGTGAGTGTGTTCAATGTGTTGTGAGTGTGTGCAGTGTGTTGTGAGTGTGTGCAGTGTGTTGTGATTGTGTGCAGTGTGTTGTGAGTGTGTGCAGTGTGCTTTGAGTGTGTGCAGTGTGCTGTGAGTGTTTGCAGTGTGTGCAGTGTGCTGTGAGTGTTTGCAGTGTGTGCAGTGTGCTGTGAGTGTGTGCAGTGTGTTGTGAGTGTGTGCTGTGAGTGTGTGCAGTGTGTGCAGTGTGTGCAGTGTGTTTAGTGTGCTGAGAGTGTGTGCAGTTTGTTGTAAGTGGGTGCAGTGTGTTGTGAGTGTGTGCAGTGTGTTGTGAGTGTGTGCAGTGTGCTGTGAGTGTGTGCAGTGTGTTGTGAGTGTGTGCAGTGTGTTGTGAGAGTGTGCAGTGTGCTGTGAGTGTGTGCAGTGTGTTGTGAGTGTGTGCAGTGTGTTGTGAGTGTGTGCAGTGTGCTGTGAGTGTGTTGTGAGTGTGTACAGTGTGCTGTGAGTGTGTGCAGTGTGTGCAGTGTGTGCAGTGTGTGCAGTGTGCTGAGAGTGTGTGCAGTGTGTTGTGAGTGTGTGCTGTGAGTGTGTGCAGTGTGTGCAGTGTGTGCAGTGTGTTTAGTGTGCTGAGAGTGTGTGCAGTGTGTTGTAAGTGGGTGCAGTGTGTTGTAAGTGTGTGCAGTGTGTTGTGAGTGTGTGCAGTGTGCTGTGAGTGTGTGCAGTGTGTTGTGAGTGTGTGCAGTGTGTTGTGAGAGTGTGCAGTGTGCTGTGAGTGTGTGCAGTGTGTTGTGAGTGTGTGCAGTGTGTTGTGAGTGTGTGCAGTGTGCTGTGAGTGTGTTGTGAGTGTGTACAGTGTGCTGTGAGTGTGTGCAGTGTGCTGTGAGTGTGTGTAGTGTGTTGTGATTGTGTGTAGTGTGTTGTGAGTGTGTGCAGTGTGTTGTGATTGTGTGCAGTGCTATGTGAGTGTGTGCAGTGTTGAGTATGTGCAGTGTGTTGTGAGTGTGTGCAGCGTGTTGTGAGTATGTGCAATGTGTTGTGAGTGTGTGCAGTGTGCTATGAGTGTGTGCAGTGTGTTGTGAGTGTGTGCAGTGTTTTGTGAGTATGTGCAGTGTGTTGTGAGTGTGTGCAATGTGTTGTGAGTGTGTGCAGTGTGCTATGAGTGTGTGCAGTGTGTTGTGAGTGTGTGCAGTGTGTTGTGAGTATGTGCAGTGTGTTGTGAGTGTGTTCAGTTTGCTGTGAGTGTGTGCAGTGTGCTGTGAGTGTGTGCAGTGTGTTGTGAGTGTGTGCAGTGTGCTGTGAGTGTGTGCAGTTTGCTGTGAGTGTGTGCAGTGTGTTGAGAGTGTGTGCAGTGTAAAGTGCAGTGTGCTGTGAGTGTGTGCAGTGTGCTGTGAGTGTGTGCAGTGTGTTGTGAGTGTGTGCAGTGTGCTTTGAGTGTGTGCAGTGTGCTGTGAGTGTTTGCAGTGTGTGCAGTGTGCTGTGAGTGTTTGCAGTGTGTGCAGTGTGCTGTGAGTGTGTGCAGTGTGTTGTAAGTGGGTGCAGTGTGTTGTAAGTGTGTGCAGTGTGTTGTGTGTGCAGTGTGTGCAGTGTGTTGTGAGTGTGTGCAGTGTGTTGTGAGTGTGTGCAGTGTGCTGTGAGTGTGTGCAGTGTGTTGTGAGTGTGTGCAGTGTGTTGTGAGTGTGTGCAGTGTGCTGTGAGTGTGTGCAATGTTGAGTGTGTGCAGTGTGCTGTGAGTGTGTGCAATGTTGAGTGTGTGCAGTGTGTTGTGAGTGTGCAGTGTGTTGTGAGTGTGTGCAGTGTGGTGTGTGCAGTGTGCTGTGAGTGTGTGCAGTGTGTGCAGTGTGTTGTGAGTATGTGCAGTGTGTTGTGAGTGTGTTCAGTTTGCTGTGAGTGTGTGCAGTGTGCTGTGAGTGTGTGCAGTGTGTTGTGAGTGTGTGCAGTGTGCTGTGAGTGTGTGCAGTTTGCTGTGAGTGTGTGCAGTGTGTTGAGAGTGTGTGCAGTGTAAAGTGCAGTGTGCTGTGAGTGTGTGCAGTGTGCTGTGAGTGTGTGCAGTGTGTTGTGAGTGTGTGCAGTGTGTTGTGATTGTGTGCAGTGTGTTGTGAGTATGTGCAGTGTGCTTTGAGTGTGTGCAGTGTGCTGTGAGTGTTTGCAGTGTGTGCAGTGTGCTGTGAGTGTTTGCAGTGTGTGCAGTGTGCTGTGAGTGTGTGCAGTGTGTTGTAAGTGGGTGCAGTGTGTTGTAAGTGTGTGCAGTGTGTTGTGTGTGCAGTGTGTGCAGTGTGTTGTGAGTGTGTGCAGTGTGTTGTGAGTGTGTGCAGTGTGCGGTGAGTGTGTGCAGTGTGTTGTGAGTGTGTGCAGTGTGTTGTGAGTGTGTGCAGTGTGCTGTGAGTGTGTGCAATGTTGAGTGTGCAGTGTGCTGTGAGTGTGTGCAATGTTGAGTGTGTGCAGTGTGTTGTGAGTGTGCAGTGTGTTGTGAGTGTGTGCAGTGTGGTGTGTGCAGTGTGCTGTGAGTGTGTGCAGTGTGTGCAGTGTGTTTAGTGTTCTGTGAGTGTGTGCAGTGTGTTGTAAGTGTGTGCAGTGTGTTGTAAGTGTGTGCAGTGTGTTGTGAGTGTGTTCAATGTGTTGTGAGTGTGTTCAATGTGTTGTGAGTGTGTGCAGTGTGTTGTGAGTGTGTGCAGTGTGTTGTGATTGTGTGCAGTGTGTTGTGAGTGTGTGCAGTGTGCTTTGAGTGTTTGCAGTGTGCTGTGAGCGTTTGCAGTGTGTGCAGTGTGCTGTGAGTGTTTGCAGTGTGTGCAGTGTGCTGTGAGTGTGTGCAGTGTGTTGTGAGTGTGTGCTGTGAGTGTGTGCAGTGTGTGCAGTGTGTGCAGTGTGTTTAGTGTGCTGAGAGTGTGTGCAGTGTGTTGTAAGTGGGTGCAGTGTGTTGTAAGTCTGTGCAGTGTGTTGTGAGTGTGTGCAGTGTGCTGTGAGTGTGTGCAGTGTGTTGTGAGTGTGTGCAGTGTTCTGTGTTTGCAGTGTGTGCAGTGTGTTGTGAGTGTGTGCTGTGAGTGTGTGCAGTGTGTGCAGTGTGTGCAGTGTGTTTAGTGTGCTGTGAGTGTGTGCAGTGTGTTGTAAGTGGGTGCAGTGTGTTGTGAGTGTGTGCAGTGTGTTGTGAGTGTGTGCAGTGTGTTGTGAGTGTGTGCAGTGTGTTGTGAGTGTGTGCAGTGTGTTGTGAGTGTGTGCAGTGTGCTGTGAGTGTGTGCAGTGTGTTGTGAGTGTGTGCAGTGTGTTGTGAGTGTGTGCAGTGTGCTGTGAGTGTGTGCAATGTTGAGTGTGTGCAGTGTGCTGTGAGTGTGCAGTGTGTTGTGAGTGTGTGCAGTGTGGTGTGTGCAGTGTGCTGTGAGTGTGTGCAGTGTGTGCAGTGTGTTTAGTGTTCTGTGAGTGTGTGCAGTGTGTTGTGAGTGTGTGCAGTGTGCTGTGAGTGTGTGCAATGTTGAGTGTGTGCAGTGTGTTGTGAGTGTGCAGTGTGTTGTGAGTGTGTGCATTGTGGTGTGTGCAGTGTGCTGTGAGTGTGTGCAGTGTGTTGTAAGTGTGTGCAGCGTGTTGTGAGTGTGTTCAATGTGTTGTGAGTGTGTTCAATGTGTTGTGAGTGTGTGCAGTGTGTTGTGAGTGTGCAGTGTGCTGTGAGTGTGTACAGTGTGCTGTGAGTGTGTGCAGTTTGTTGTGAGTGTGTGCAGTGTGTTGTGAGTGTGTACAGTGTGCAGTGAGTGTGTGCAGTGTGTTGTGAGTGTGTACAGTGTGCTGTGAGTGTGTGCAGTGTGCTGTGAGTGTGTGTAGTGTGTTGTGATTGTGTGTAGTGTGTTGTGAGTGTGTGCAGTGTGTTGTGAGTGTGTGCAGTGTGATGTGAGTGTGTGCATTGTTGAGTATGTGCAGTGTGTTGTGAGTGTGTGCAGCGTGTTGTGAGTGTGTGCAATGTGTTGTGAGTGTGTGCAGTGTGCTATGAGTGTGTGCAGTGTGTTGTGAGTGTGTGCAGTGTGTTGTGAGTATGTGCAGTGAGTTGTGAGTGTGCGCAGTTTGCTGTGAGTGTGTGCAGTGTGCTGTGAGTGTGTCTACTGTGTTGTGAGTGTGTGCAGTGTGCTATGAGTGTGTGCAGTTTGCTGTGAGTGTGTGCAGTGTGTTGAGAGTGTGTGCAGTGTGAAGTGCAATGTGCTGTGAGTGTGTGCAGTGTGCTGTGAGTGTGTGCAGTGTGTTGTGAGTGTGTGCAGTGTGTTGTGATTGTGTGCAGTGTGTTGTGAGTGTGTGCAGTGTGCTTTGAGTGTGTGCAGTGTGCTGTGAGTGTTTGCAGTGTGTGCAGTGTGCTGTGAGTGTTTGTAGTGTGTGCAGTGTGCTGTGAGTGTGTGCAGTGTGTTGTGAGTGTGTGCTGTGAGTGTGTGCAGTGTGTGCAGTGTGTGCAGTGTGTTTAGTGTGCTGAGAGTGTGTGCAGTGTGTTGTAAGTGGGTGCAGTGTGTTGTAAGTGTGTGCAGTGTGTTGTGAGTGTGTGCAGTGTGCTGTGAGTGTGTGCAGTGTGTTGTGAGTGTGTGCAGTGTGTTGTGAGAGTGTGCAGTGTGCTGTGAGTGTGTGCAGTGTGTTGTGAGTGTGTGCAGTGTGTTGTGATTGTGTGCAGTGTGCTGTGAGTGTGTTGTGAGTGTGTACAGTGTGCTGTGAGTGTGTGCAGTGTGTGCAGTGTGTGCAGTGTGTTTAGTGTGCTGAGAGTGTGTGCAGTGTGTTGTAAGTGGGTGCAGTGTGTTGTAAGTGTGTGCAGTGTGTTGTGAGTGTGTGCAGTGTGCTGTGAGTGTGTACAGTGTGTTGTGAGTGTGTGCAGTGTGTTGTGAGAGTGTGCAGTGTGCTGTGAGTGTGTGCAGTGTGTTGTGAGTGTGTGCAGTGTGTTGTGAGTGTGTGCAGTGTGCTGTGAGTGTGTTGTGAGTGTGTAAAGTGTGCTGTGAGTGTGTGCAGTGTGCTGTGAGTGTGTGTAGTGTGTTGTGATTGTGTGTAGTGTGTTGTGAGTGTGTGCAGTGCTATGTGAGTGTGTGCAGTGTTGAGTATGTGCAGTGTGTTGTGAGTGTGTGCAGCGTGTTGTGAGTATGTGCAATGTGTTGTGAGTGTGTGCAGTGTGCTATGAGTGTGTGCAGTGTGTTGTGAGGGTGTGCAGTGTGTTGTGAGTATGTGCAGTGTGTTGTGAGTGTGTTCAGTTTGCTGTGAGTGTGTGCAGTGTGCTGTGAGTGTGTGCAGTGTGTTGTGAGTGTGTGCAGTGTGCTGTGAGTGTGTGCAGTTTGCTGTGAGTGTGTGCAGTGTGTTGAGAGTGTGTGCAGTGTGAAGTGCAGTGTGCTGTGAGTGTGTGCAGTGTGCTGTGAGTGTGTGCAGTGTGTTGTGAGTGTGTGCAGTGTGTTGTGATTGTGTGCAGTGTGTTGTGAGTGTGTGCAGTGTGCTTTGAGTGTGTGCAGTGTGCTGTGAGTGTTTGCAGTGTGTGCAGTGTGCTGTGAGTGTTTGCAGTGTGTGCAGTGTGCTGTGAGTGTGTGCAGTGTTGAGTGTGTGCAGTGTGTGCAGTGTGTTTAGTGTGCTGTGAGTGTGTGCAGTGTGTTGTAAGTGGGTGCAGTGTGTTGTAAGTGTGTGCAGTGTGTTGTGTGTGCAGTGTGTGCAGTGTGTTGTGAGTGTGTGCAGTGTGTTGTGAGTGTGTGCAGTGTGCTGTGAGTGTGTGCAGTGTGTTGTGAGTGTGTGCAGTGTGTTGTGAGTGTGTGTAGTGTGTTGTGAGTGTGTGCAATGTTGAGTGTGTGCAGTGTGCTGTGAGTGTGTGCAATGTTGAGTGTGTGCAGTGTGTTGTGAGTGTGCAGTGTGTTGTGAGTGTGTGCAGTGTGGTGTGTGCAGTGTGCTGTGAGTGTGTGCAGTGTGTGCAGTGTGTTTAGTGTTCTGTGAGTGTGTGCAGTGTGTTGTAAGTGTGTGCAGTGTGTTGTGAGTGTGTTCAATGTGTTGTGAGTGTGTTCAATGTGTTGTGAGTGTGTGCAGTGTGTTGTGAGTGTGTGCAGTGTGTTGTGATTGTGTGCAGTGTGTTGTGAGTGTGTGCAGTGTGCTTTGAGTGTGTGCAGTGTGCTGTGAGTGTTTGCAGTGTGTGCAGTGTGCTGTGAGTGTTTGCAGTGTGTGCAGTGTGCTGTGAGTGTGTGCAGTGTGTTGTGAGTGTGTGCTGTGAGTGTGTGCAGTGTGTGCAGTGTGTGCAGTGTGTTTAGTGTGCTGAGAGTGTGTGCAGTGTGTTGTAAGTGGGTGCAGTGTGTTGTAAGTGTGTGCAGTGTGTTGTGAGTGTGTGCAGTGTGCTGTGAGTGTGTGCAGTGTGTTGTGAGTGTGTGCAGTGTGTTGTGAGAGTGTGCAGTGTGCTGTGAGTGTGTGCAGTGTGTTGTGAGTGTGTGCAGTGTGTTGTGAGTGTGTGCAGTGTGCTGTGAGTGTGTTGTGAGTGTGTACAGTGTGCTGTGAGTGTGTGCAGTGTGTGCAGTGTGTGCAGTGTGTGCAGTGTGCTGAGAGTGTGTGCAGTGTGTTGTGAGTGTGTGCTGTGAGTGTGTGCAGTGTGTGCAGTGTGTGCAGTGTGTTTAGTGTGCTGAGAGTGTGTGCAGTGTGTTGTAAGTGGGTGCAGTGTGTTGTAAGTGTGTGCAGTGTGTTGTGAGTGTGTGCAGTGTGCTGTGAGTGTGTGCAGTGTGTTGTGAGTGTGTGCAGTGTGTTGTGAGAGTGTGCAGTGTGCTGTGAGTGTGTGCAGTGTGTTGTGAGTGTGTGCAGTGTGTTGTGAGTGTGTGCAGTGTGCTGTGAGTGTGTTGTGAGTGTGTACAGTGTGCTGTGAGTGTGTGCAGTGTGCTGTGAGTGTGTGTAGTGTGTTGTGATTGTGTGTAGTGTGTTGTGAGTGTGTGCAGTGTGTTGTGATTGTGTGCAGTGCTATGTGAGTGTGTGCAGTGTTGAGTATGTGCAGTGTGTTGTGAGTGTGTGCAGCGTGTTGTGAGTATGTGCAATGTGTTGTGAGTGTGTGCAGTGTGCTATGAGTGTGTGCAGTGTGTTGTGAGTGTGTGCAGTGTTTTGTGAGTATGTGCAGTGTGTTGTGAGTGTGTGCAGTTTGCTGTGAGTGTGTGCAGTGTGCTGTGAGTGTGTGCAGTGTGTTGTGAGTGTGTGCAGTGTGCTGTGAGTGTGTGCAGTTTGCTGTGAGTGTGTGCAGTGTGTTGAGAGTGTGTGCAGTGTGAAGTGCAGTGTGCTGTGAGTGTGTGCAGTGTGCTGTGAGTGTGTGCAGTGTGTTGTGAGTGTGTGCAGTGTGTTGTGATTGTGTGCAGTGTGTTGTGAGTGTGCAGTGTGCTTTGAGTGTGTGCAGTGTGCTGTGAGTGTTTGCAGTGTGTGCAGTGTGCTGTGAGTGTTTGCAGTGTGTGCAGTGTGCTGTGAGTGTGTGCAGTGTTGAGTGTGTGCAGTGTGTTTAGTGTGCTGTGAGTGTGTGCAGTGTGTTGTAAGTGGGTGCAGTGTGTTGTAAGTGTGTGCAGTGTGTTGTGTGTGCAGTGTGTGCAGTGTGTTGTGAGTGTGTGCAGTGTGTTGTGAGTGTGTGCAGTGTGCTGTGAGTGTGTGCAGTGTGTTGTGAGTGTGTGCAGTGTGTTGTGAGTGTGTGCAGTGTGCTGTAAGTGTGTGCAATGTTGAGTGTGTGCAGTGTGCTGTGAGTGTGTGCAATGTTGAGTGTGTGCAGTGTGTTGTGAGTGTGCAGTGTGTTGTGAGTGTGTGCAGTGTGGTGTGTGCAGTGTGCTGTGAGTGTGTGCAGTGTGTGCAGTGTGTTTAGTGTTCTGTGAGTGTGTGCAGTGTGTTGTAAGTGTGTGCAGTGTGTTGTGAGTGTGTTCAATGTGTTGTGAGTGTGTTCAATGTGTTGTGAGTGTGTGCAGTGTGTTGTGAGTGTGCAGTGTGCTGTGAGTGTGTGCAGTGTGCTGTGAGTGTGTGCAGTGTGTGCAGTGTGGTGTGAGTGTGTGCAGTGTGTTATGAGTGTGTCCAGTGTGTTGTGAGTGTGCAGTGTGTTGTGAGTGTGTGCAGTGTGCTGTGAGTGTGTGCAGTGTGTTGTGAGTGTGTGCAGTGTGTTGTGAGTGTGTGCAGTGTGTTGTGAGTGTGTCCAGTGTGCAGTGTGTTGTGAGTGTGTCCAGTGTGTTGTGAGTGTGTGCAGTGTGCTGTTAGTGTGTGCACTGTGCTGTGAGTGTGTGCAGTGTGTGCAGTGTGCTGTGAGTGTGTGCAGTGTTGAGTGTGTACAGTGTGGTTTGAGTGTGCAGTGTGTTGTGAGTGTGTGCAGTGTGTTGAGTGTGTGCTGTGAGTGTGTGCAGTCTGCTGTGAGTGTGTTTAATGTGTGCAGTGTGTTTAGTGTGCTGTGAGTGTGTGCAGTGTGTTGTGAGTGTGTGCAGTGTGCTGTGAGGGTGTGCAGTGCTGAGTATGTGCAGTGTGTTGTGAGTGTGTGCAGTGTTTTTTTTTTAAATATTCGGGGACCACGCTCAAACCACGTTATATGCGGATCAGTGTTATAGCGGATCGCGCTATAACGGGGTTGAGCTGTATTAACAGGGACAGACAAACCTCAGATACAAACTATATATCCCAATCTACATATTAGAATACCTAGGTGTGACGGGGAGTAAGGGGTTAATACCTGATTTGCTATGCATTACTGTGGTTGCCCTGTCCCAGCCATTTTTATTCCCCATTTGCAGGCCATTCCCTGCCTGCAGTGGGTAAAAGACAAGATGCATTGCTTGCCATACCCTCTAACCGACACATGATGGCAGTCTAGAAGCCGGCATTTCAATGAGAAATACTAATTCTAGACCGAAAGCACCCAGAAACCTGATTTTTTTAGATGCAAATACAGTGTAAAAATGATATTTATGTGCATATAGTGGTTCAGTTATAACACAAACGTAACATGTTGTTTAATAAAGTGGGTATAAACTCCAGATCTTAAATGTAAGGCAGGAGCTATTTCTTGTAAGTCCAAGCAGGAATTCCGTGGATATCAAGCTATGATATGGGTGAATGACCTTCAGTATTTTTATGATGGAGCCTCAAAGAGATCGAGCTGATTAGCATCTTCCTGTCTAAAAGGGTGTCAGTTATGAAAAGACCCAGATACCCATAAGTTATACATGGCCGGCATTCTGAGGTATCACAGATGCCAGTCTTTTGACATATATTGGTCAAAAATCAGACTGAGCGGCACCAAGTTATGGGTGTAGCCCAGGTATGCTAAGTGGTGATAAAGCTCTGTGAAATAACAACACAAGTCTGAGGTTATATTTTGCAGAATAGACAAATAAGTTTATTGCTTGTGCGGTGCACACGCAGAGGAGAGTTTCAAAATAAAACCCTCCCAAAGACATGGTAGCATACAGGGCTTATTTATACACAAAATACTAAACCCACGCCCCCTCTACAAGGTTGCGTGTCGTCACTACGTAAGCGTAAAAGGTAAACAAATTATGCACTCGAATACATTGAGTTGATGACATTATGGGATGTCTAAATGAGATGATTCAGCAATAATACTTTATTAAGCTGGTGACCTTTTCTCTACACACAGAAACCATCCCTATCAGTCTGGCCTTTTTCATAACATTGGCACTTTGCTCAAGGTTTTTCAGTTAGCTGCTTGGTTTATTCTCACTTAAAAAGCAAAAACCTCATTCAAAAACGTCCATCTCATAACCCGTTCACTCAGACAAAACCTAAGATGGATGCTGACTTAAAATGGTTGCATAGATCCCAGTGCTGTTATGTCAGACCCCCCCCCCCTTACGTCATATTCTCACTTTGTCACTCCCTCCTTTTTTATTCTTAAAACATAGCTTTTGAGAATTAAGTTCATGATGATAGTCCAGGGATAACTCAGAGGACAAGGGCGCGTGCCCTTCACTGTCATAGTCTCGTAAGGCGCTGCGGCCAATATGTCTTTTGATGAATTGAATAACTGTGGTCGGCATCTTCTTTCTTCACGGTACTGCTGTTTTCTGGCATCTGTAAAGAGTGGCATCCGAATGGGGGAGGGGGTCGCACTCTTGTGGATCATACCTTTGCAACACGGGACACCCACATATATGACAACAAGTAACACTCCCAAACACATCAAAACATTCAAAAGTTTTTGCTCCAAGTGATCTAAGCCATTCACCTAACCCCAGGGGTGATAATCTGTCACTTCCCTTTGTAACCCTCTTTTGAATCTCTTGTATTTCATCTAGTTCATGCTGCACATTGCTACACTGATCTGGAATAAAAACACAACATTGTTCCTCAATTAGGACACATACCCCTCCTTTTGAAGCTAAAACATAGTCTAAAGCAATTCTGTTTTGTAAGGCCATAAGCCTAATCTGAACCTGTTCTTGGTTTAATGATAAAATTAAAACTGCAAAATTAAGGCCACATCCTTCCTGTAAATTGTTATCTGACTGAACATACATTTTTACACAGGTTTCATTAGTTGGTGGAGACACTTGACCCATAAATTGATTCTTGTTCCTAGTGTCTGATACACCCTTTAAAGAGGTTCCCTTAAAAAATTGGAAAAATACAGAAATTATACACATAATACTAAAAACCTTATTTTATGCAAGCAACCTTTCTTTGGATATGCAGTTGCTAGATAAAAGAAATTGCATCTATCTCTATCATCATATATTTTCAGAATCATCACAACATTCTATTACTGAGAATTGAGGGGGTTTGGTATCTGTGGAAGCTAATGCATGATCCTCACCCTGCACGCATTGTATACATCATTCACTCAGAATATCAGAACAGACGATGTCTGCGATGGTCAACATGGCTGACTTATGATCCTTTCCTTGTGGCTGACACACGCCCCTGGGTGACCCCCTCCTTTCGGTGGAGGTGCAACACACTTCTGGATCAAAGTTTTGCTGCACATGACACATACATAGAGAGTGATGAGTACTGCCAAAACACATACAAGAGCTTTCACAAGCCACGCTTCCAGGAAACCAATCCTCCCATCAAGGCTCAATTCTACATACACCTTAAATTTCTAACTTAACACACTCTAAAGAATAAAAATATTGAGTCTCTGAAAAAATGAAATGTTCTGATAAAACCTGGCCTTAGCCTGGTGTCTTATTTTCCTCGTTGGTTAACGGTTAGAGTTTTGACTCGGCAAGACGTTAACTTGATGCGGCTGTGCTTTAGGTGACTTTGGTCTTTGGTGGCGCTGGAACGTTTGGTGGAGCTGGAACGAGCTTTACGTGCTTTGGGTCCAGGGAAAGAACTCTGCTACTTTGACTTTGCTGTATTGGTGGTTACTTTAGGCCTTTTCACCTGGGATGAAAAGCATGCTTGCGCAGGAAATATGTGACTATTAACCCCATCTCGAGTAGGTGCACTTTCAACTTTGCCTAGAGAGACTCAAAAAATGTATTAGTTGCATACAACTTATTGTTTTATTACCACTAACATGGTCCTTAATTCTTTCCTTTGGACTGTTGATAGTCACAAGTCATCCCATATGTGTCTCATAGGGAGATAAGTTATACCTAGGACTAAATTCTTGTATCAATGTGTTCACTCCTGTCTTAGCATCCGCATATAGACAGAGGTATTCCCTATTAATGTTCCTAATTAAAACTAAGTAGCCACTGTGAACCTGACTTTGATACAATCTAAGTTCCTGAAACTTTAGGGCCTCATCTTGCCTAACCACTTGTTTCCATAATTAATTATATCCTGTCTGCAGGCCATATCCCTAAGACCTGGGAAACTGTCAGAGTTTGTCCCAATCTTCAAAAGTGGGGACAGAAAACACTGTCTCAAACTACAGGCCAATATCCCTTTTCCCAATACTATCCACTGTTATGGAAAAATATTCCCTCCCAATTAAGCCATTATTTTACCCATACAAATTTCCTAGCCACTCCCTATCTGGCTTTTACCCCAAACACTCCACTGTAACTATTCTGCTAAAAAGTTTGAAATGCCTTGTATATAATGCATACCTTATTCACTTATGTAACTGCTTTGGCAACTATGTATCCCCTGTATTTAACCCTATACACAAGACACACCCACAAATGAGAGGTGACTCCCAAATTCACCACTTCCTGGTAAACCCATTCTAGATTACACAGCAATTTTTACAATAACCACTGCTTACGGACACCTTTGGAAAAATAAATGGTTAATTCGTTATAACATACATCACATTCAGTTAATAGACAAATGATTTTGTATAAGACTTCACACTAATGTCTTGCTTTATATAATCTCCTTGCACAGTGCTGAGCACATGGTCAGCTTTATAATTTTAAAGACACTCTGCATATTCATCTGACTAAAGAAAAAATATTTTCTAGAAGACTTGTTTCCGGGCAAAGAGCCATTTTGTTTCTGGGCGTTTCGCCAATTGACCCTGAAAAGATAAGATAATGGTACACCACGGCTTTTTCCTGAAAAATAATAATTATTGGATTGGAACTTTTGATTAAAGTTTAAATACATGGAGCTTTATCCAGAGCCCCAAGAACTACATTTTTTATGGCCTCTCAAAAATTAACTAACGGGCTTTTATATAGCTATGGTTTATATAACTTCTTAACACACAAATAACTCCACACGCTCATGCTATTTCCCTCCACTCATTTCTTTTTAATGCCTTCTGTTTTGAACTTTCATAGTTTCACTGACTTCATTCACTACAAATTTATGCTTTCCTGTTGCAATTCTGTCCTTTCTCAAGCTACACAAACCTATTTCTCTCCATTAATCAACACTCACAAGTCTAACCCTCACTAACTCTTCCTTCATCTCACCTCAGGACTTTGCTGACTATTTTAAGAAAGAGGTTGAATCCATACACCAGAATATTCCCTCTTTTTCCTCCTATCCTACTTCGCTTCCTACTCTCTTCCTGCTTTCCTTGACTCTTTTTCCACTGTATCAGAAGAGAATGTCACCATCACTGTTGATCTCCTCTCTCCCTCTAATCTGCTACATTTCCATTCTCCTTAAAACATGTAATAGTTATACCATGACTCAAAAATAGCAAGCTTGACCTGACCTGTCTTTCTAACTACTGAACTTGTCTTGTATTCTCTTGCTTGCTCCATTTTCTCAACACCCATTCTCTCCTTAACCCTCTACAATCTGACTTCTGCACTGCTCCCTCCACGGAGACAATTCTCATTAAAATAACTGATGATATATATGCTGCCCAAGACAGAGGTCATTACACTCTGCTCCTATTACTCCCTGCAGCTTTTGCCTCTGTGGACCACACCCTTCTCTTTTCTCTGTGCACACTCTCACTAGGTGACCTAATAACATCTCTTGGGTTTAAATATCACCACTATGCTGACAACACCCTCATTTACTTTTCAACCCCTGACTTTACACCTGCCATACAACCCTAAGTTTCTGAATGTCTCTCTGTTATCTCATCCTGGAAGACCCTCTTTTGCCTTAAACTTAACATGGCAAAAACAGAGTTCCTCATACTTCCTCCCAAACCTGACCCTATTATCTAGTTTCACATTACTCTTGAATCTTCCATCCAGTAGCTCAAGCACGCTGCTTAGGGGTCATTCCCTCAACTCCTCTCTCATATTCTCCTCTTTCATTCAAAACATTTCTATAACTGTATCTTTTTCCTCCACAATATCACAAAGATACACCTGTTCCTCTGTTGCTCAACTGTTAAAAACTCTGATTCAGACCCTCATTCTCTCCCATCTTGCTAACTGTAATTCCCTGCTATCCCAGCTTCCTGACTTTCACCTGTCTTCACTACTATCTCTCCCAAACGCTGCTGCCAGAATCACTCTACTCTTAAAACTCTGATTCTGCGTTTCCCCTCCTGAAATTCCTCTCCTGGCTTCTAATCAAATCCTATTGTTTCTGTACGCTCTCCCTACCTACCAATTAGATTGTAAGTTCCTCAGAGCAGGGACTTCTCTTCCTTAATGTTACTTTTATGTCTGGATCACTTATTTCATGACCTCTTACCTTTACCCTTTGCTAACTATATGATTACGACGTGCACCACTTCTGTGAAGCGCTGTGCATATTAATGGCGTTATATACATGAAAACATACAATACAATATATACTTCAAACAATGCTTATGATCTTTTACCCACATTTTTGAACACAAAATATTCCCAAACATCTTAATCCTCTAGAAATAAAATTAAAATGTGTTTTTACTCGTTAAACACAATACAGAGCACAAAATACAAAAAACTTCTCTCATACACAGCCACACAACATCACAAAAATAACAAACAAATAAAAGAAAGACATTTCTCCCCTATTACCACACAATTTCACCCTGCAACTATTAATAAAAGTTCCCTTCTCTTTCTTTACTCTCATAAATAACCTGACTTTAAAACTACTCTGATGCTCCGGAGCTTTCTGAGTTAACTTTCGTATCTTAGCACATTCCTCGCGCTGGAGAAAAAAGTGGGGGCACGCTCTGTGCTGCTGCGATTTTGAAACTCTTTCTTTCAGACCTTTGATTTCATTGTGAGCAAAAAATATTCATGTTTTCGTACGTACTTGCAAGTTTTTGTGTGGTGATTTGTGCACACGTGATACTTAGCATGGTTTATCTTTCACACAGGTAATCATTCAGGAAAAATTCATTAGGGTATCAAATCCATCTAACCACTCTCCATTAAGGGCACAACAATTTTACTTGCCGGCACCGAAACTTGAGTTTATATCAGGAAATGATTTATAACCACTTATTGCATGTGGGGAAATGGAAGGAAAAGCTTATACGTTCACAACTGATTTCTGCGGTGTCCGCCAGCCGGGCATGCCATGCTTGACTTTTGCCACAAAAACCTCATAAAATCCAAAGATTTATACTGACACAGACACACAGGGATTACTGAAAGTTAGAAGGTTCCACTATGAGCCCTTGCGTTCGCATTCTTACGAATAAGAAAACCGGTGCGGCTACTCATAGGTTCACGCTTCCTTCTATAGTAATTTATTGCAAACAAACTTTTTTCATTGGGGTGGCATGTTTTTCACTGGGACTTGCATGTGTATTTTCATTTGAACTTGCATGTATTTTTCATTGGCCAACAAAACATATTTATATTGTCTCTTCTTGTTCTCTGTATCCATTCTTTATAATCTTTGTCTGCAGACACACAACCTCTAACGGCAAATTTTGAGAACTTTGGTTTCCCATTATTCTCCTGTTACAGTAATCAAATTTAATTGACCTGTACAATACTTCTTCGGTTACAGAAATCAAATTTAATTGACCTGTACAATACTCCTGATACAATAATCAGCGCAAGCTGATCACGTACAACTCTTTTGGCATGTTATTGTTCTGATTTTTTCACCATAACTATACCCAAGAAAACACTTGAATTACTTCAGCGGGTCCAACCCAGCCCTGATAAATCTTATACTTCTATAACATGGATACAGATAAGACCTTCTAAACAGATATCCATAAATAACCTCATTTGGTATGTTACTGACAAGACAGAGCAAATGTACAATCAGGGACCCTTCCTGCTCAGACAACAAAAATATTTATCGCAACCCAGGACAGTCTGAAAAACAATCCCTTACGCATACAAACACTCACCTTTATCACCAAAACACCAAAAATTTTAATGGGACTCTCACCTTAATCCCAATAAAACTTAAAACTTAACACTTTAAAATGGATACAGGAACAGACAAATAAACTTATTTGACACTGCTAGGTTAACCCGTCAACACAGATTGAGACACCCTTCAAAACACATCTCTCTACACATCACTCAAAACAACTTTTTAAACTCAGGCTTTCCTCAAAAGGTGCCTTTTACCTTGATTCTTACGAGCGCTCAGATTTGAGTGACCGAGGAGTGGTTTTTTTCAGGTGCTCAGCTTCTGGTGTTTTTTGGGTTTCTATTCGGTGCGCCATCTGATAAAGCTCTGTGAAATAACAACACAAGTCTGAGGTTATATTTTGCAGAATAGACAAATAAGTTTATTGCTTGTGCGGTGCACACGCAGAGGAGAGTTTCAAAATAAAACCCTCCCAAAGACATGGTAGCATACAGGGCTTATTTATACACAAAATACTAAACCCACGCCTCCTCTACAAGGTTGCGTGTCGTCACTACGTAAGCGTAAAAGGTAAACAAATTATGCACACGAATACATTGAGTTGATGACATTATGGGATGTCTAAATGAGATGATTCAGCAATAATACTTTATTAAGCTGGTGACCTTTTCTCTACATACAGAAACCATCCCAATCAGTCTGGCCTTTTTCATAACATTGGCACTTTGCTCAAGGTTTTTCAGTTAGCTGCTTGGTTTATTCTCACTTGAAAAGCAAAAACCTCATTCAAAAACGTCCATCTCATAACCCGTTAACTCAGACAAAACCTAAGATGGATGCTGACTTAAAATGGTTGCATAGATCCCAGTGCTGTTATGTCAGACCCCCCCCTTACGTCATATTCTCACTTTGTCAGTGGCATGGGCGTCAACCTGACCCATGCGCCCTGCCCACCGGACAGCCCTTTTGACCGGTCTTATGAACTGTGGGTAATTTGGCTATTCGTGGGTTTTTTTGTTCCGACAAGGGGATTGGATCCACATGTTAAAGATAGCTTTGGGCAGTCTATAACTGTGGCTCCCCAGGTATCCCCAGTGTGTTTCCTGAATTTTAATCCATGATGTAAAGATGCAAGACTTTGTTCCAGCCCAGCAGCAACCAGTCCAGGAGTGAAGGGGTTAATAACAACATTAACCACAGGACTTTTAAAACCAAGGTTGCATTTCTGGCGCTTGCAAGCAAAGGACAATTTCTTTCGTTCCAAGGACAATTTATTTCGTTCCCTTCTCCCAGTGAGTGTTGTTTTCAGTGTATTCTGCAGATGTCGTGTGTTTGTCTATTAAGGAAATAAATCACAATTTATTTTGCAACTTGTTCTGTTCCATCAAGTACCCAGAAATATAAATGTGTTGATAAAAGTTGGTGTCAGCGTGACACTAGGGCTTTTTAAGTATACTATGTAGTTGTATGGTGTCCCTCTCAGAATCAATCTATATACCTTATTGATTCTGAGGTGTCAGTACACTACCTTATATGGAAAAGGTTTAACACTTACTGTATAAGGATTAAGGCTTTAGTCCTAGTACAAGCCTGTCATTAATCCTACACAGTGTACTACTGTACCTAGCTGAGATCTCCTTACCTGGTCACTCTAGGAGTCTCAGCAGTGTCATATTGCTACACAGTTTACAATGATTAAAGTACCAGTATCAGCCATAGATCTGCTAACTTCAGATCTTCAGCTCACACGACATCTTGTGTTAAATATACTCACGGACATATTTACTAATACCACTTTAATCATATAATCTACACAGTCCGTGGTCTGTAGTGGTGCACAACCTATCAGGATTGTTATCAACAACTATCATCTGGGCACTTGGCTGCAACATATATCAGCTGTGTGCCAGGTTCTTTGGTGTTGGTGCACCTTCATGTACGTTAACATTACTGTTGACACTACATTTAAGGTTTCCTACAATTCTTCCCTCACACAGACATTCCCTAGGAGATGTCTTTATACAAGTGTCACTAGGGCCAGTGAATCCACATAACACTTGAAATCCAACACTGGTTAGTACATTACTCTTTATAGGGTTTATTATACCCTAAGAGTTTACACATCATTCACAGTGTATTTAATTCTTGTTTTAAACCCCATTGATTTAACGTGTTCCTAATAAAATCAAAATGTTTTAATCAAATCATCTCACAAGGTGACAGACAGCCACACAGGGGTCCTTTTCTCTCTGGTTTCCTTAACTAGACGGACCAGAATTTCTTTGGGATTTTGAGGCAGTTTGTTTTATTCTTTATTTTTCTTATGAAACTGTATTAGGTTTGTGTTCATATTGATATTGTTATTGGGAGGTGTCTGATCCAGAAATCTGTCTTCGGGGGTTAACCTCTTCACTGCCAGATAAATCTACATTGTATATTTGTTCCGTTACTTTGTATCTTTATTATTGCTATTTCCTTTATCAGTTACAGATGTATCCTCCTGCGATATAGCCTTGCAATACAGCAGCAGTATTTGTTACTGGTTACATCACTGTGGCTCTTGGTACAGTAATATGTGGCTGTGTCTTCTACTTTCATTCCGGTCATTCCCAGATACACCTCATTCCTGGTGGTGTCTCTGGACAGAGATAACCTGCTCTGGAGGGTCGGGTTGAAGGCTGAGCCTTGTGCATGATTAAGATGAGCCAAGAAAACCAGGATGTCCCCTGTCCGCTGCCTGGCCCAGTCCACAGAGTGGATCTTACTGCCATCAGTGATTGGGACACCGGTCACCTTACAGGTCAGTCTGAGGGTCTCAGAGGGTCTCACTAACAAAGGTCCAGAGAGTGACAGTGACATCTGTGAGTGGACACCTGAAAAGAGGAGACAGGAACATTACACACAAGTGCACACAGACTATAGGAGAGTATAAATGTGCAGTCCTGGTTCCCACTTACACGGCAGAGCTGGGATTACACAGAGTACAAGGAAGAAGATGCACATGTTGCTGATACACAGATTCCTCTTCTCAGTCTGATGTCCAAGAGCAGGTAAAAGTCTTTAAATATTTCACAGAGGGAGTGGAAGTTCATCATTTGCATAAATCATTTGCATATATAATGAAACTGACTATTTCACACATTTGTATAATTTCTAACTCAACCTATTAATTTCCTTTATTTACAGCTCTAATAATACTTTGCTACATTGTAGCTGGTGTTATTATTTGCAGATTACCAGGTCCATCTTCTTACTCATCGGGCAGGACGTGTCTTGTAATGTTTGTCTCACAAATTAAAATATCTGAACCTTTTTCCCCTGGAAATATCACATCTGCTTTAGTGATAAACTGGACCCATGTCACAGCCTGCAGACTAAAGATGGGGAAATTATCACCAGCATAATAATCCACTGTATATAAACATCTAGTAATTAAAATGACTTCACTGATCAATGGGGAACAAGTAGTTTGTTTAATGAACCAGCAGAGAAAGAGCCGCTATTAACATAAATAACTTGCTTTGTTTGGTTCAGATTATTACATCTCAAATAACAAAATGAATCCAGCAGAGACCGGGACTGAGGAGTTTTACATACTGTAGAAATCCCAGATTTGCTGCAGTTTACATGGAATACGTGTCCCTCTTTGTGGCCCTGAATGGGTGTGAATGTGACAGATCAGTCACCCGAGGGGTCACCCTGATAATAACTGCATTTGTGTCCCAGGAAAGAGCAGAATAATAACAGGTTTGGGAGGTGACACCTGCAAACAGAGAGTGAGTGTTACAGATCTCCAGCTGTGTTACTATGAACTTACTCACACGATGTGCAAATAACAGTCACTTTGTACTGAGGACAGAACACAAAGTAATGAGAGGAGATTCTTCCTATTTATCCCAGGAGAGAATCACACACCCCAGTCTCTGCTTCTCCCTCTGCTCAGGCTGCTGCAGATCCGACCCTTGTGATAATATCAGGTAATAAACAGGAAGCGGATTTACATACACACTGAGAGATAGAGGTGAGGATAGAGGTGAGGATAGAGATGGGGATAGAGGTGAGGATAGAGGTGGGGATAGAGGTGAGGATAGAGGTGAGATAGAGGTGCGGATAGAGATGGGGATAGAGGTGAGGATAGAGGTGTGGATAGAGGTGAGGATAGAGATGAGGATATAGGTGAGGATAGAGGTGGTGAGGATAGAGGTTGGGACAGAGGCGGGGAAAGAATAATATCAGATGTAAAAGTAAATACTGACTGTCAGAGTGAGCTGAGAATGTAACACGCAGCTTGTTCCCTTATTTATTACACATCATTTTATAGACAATTTGATTAAATCACTGATAAAAAGAGAATTACTAGGGATTGCAGTGTTTCCATTGGAAAATATGTGTAAGAAAACTAAATATGAAGTAAAAATAAACGCATTGAAATGATTGCTGCAGAAATAAGGTTTCAGGCGGGGGCATTATTTCAAACAGAAAACGGTCTTCAGACAGTATTTCAGACAGGAACAGTCCTACCCTCACCACTGGGCGGTCCGAGTTTGTGAGACTGAGCATACTGTAACGGACAAGCTCGCCATAAACCGGGACCGGACCGCGGGGCTGAGGTGGAGATGTGAATACACCGACCTTAGACCACGAAGCCAGTTCTGGATTGCGCAGTTCGTAGTAATTCGTAGCAGTGTCAGGGTTGGAGAGGCCAGGGTAATTCATTGACACGCCAGGGTCAGGGTTGGAGACGGTAGGGTAGTCGATGTCCAGGCTGGAGTTCGGCAACGGCAAGTCAGGAGCACACAGCTTCGGCGTAGCAGCTGAAGTGCGGGAATGGCCTCTGTGCGAGGAGCGGGAGCGACCCATAATAAGGTCTCTGCAAGGGGAGAATGAAGGTCTCCGGAGCAAGGCAAGGCTGGCCCTAAGAATCCAGCGCTTCAGCACAGGAACCGGGAAGGAGGCTTCTGCCTGGGGTGAATGCAGCAGGTCTCTGAAACAAGGCAAGTCTAGCACAGGGAATCCAGTGCTTCAGTACAGGAACCAAATAGCAGACCCCTGTCTGGGGTTGAATGCAGTAGGTCTCATGAACTAGGCAAGGCTAAGGCAAAGTAGCTTGTGGCAAACACAGTTACATCCAAGTGAATCTTGGGTTATGCTCAGCAATGAGTCAAAGGGAGAGGCCAGTATAAGAAGGGCAGATAGCCAATCCCAAGACAGGGGTGTGTGGGAATTCCTCCAATGCCAGAGCAGAGAGACAGAGCTGCAGTGATTGCAAGCACAGGTGAAAGTGCTTGCAAATACTAGGGAAGGTATGTCTCAGAGCGCACCAACTCTGCAAGAGTGAACTCCAGGCAAAACCAGGAACGGATTCCTTACAGATAACGTCTTCAGTAACAAAGGTAATTTAATAATGTATTACTGTAATGTCCACTCTTTTTATCTGGTGTAAAGACACCTGGACATTGACTACTTTAAATGTAAAGACATTTATATTTGCCATCTGGCGGACACACGTCGAACTTCAACCACACAAATCAGAATTCAGGTAATCATCTACAGGTAAACAAATGTGGGATTGACAATTTCACGCGAGGATGATTGATTAAATCACGTGACGAACACGAAAGACGGCAGCGAGATTGGCCCGAGATGTGGTCGACAACAGCCAGCTGCACCTGTACTTTTTATGTGGGTCACCTCTTTCTCTCCTCAATCCATACATTTATGTTAAGTCATGTCATAAAAAAGAAAAGGTGAAATATGATGATTTTGAATGTAATAGTCTGTGAGACATTTTATAATGTATTTCAGTTTCAGTAATATTATTTAAATGTCCCCTTGAAAAATGTTTATACCTCTTTATAAACTTAAAGCCGTTTCACTCCCTGTATTGGGTCTTGGTACAGTACCTGTATACTGCACATCGCTCTCAGCCACTTCCCTTTTCTGTGATACATTTGCTGCAGTTTTATCCCCAGTTTGGGAGACAGATACACCTAAACAGGAAGTTGTTGTTTCCCTCTAGTGGTGATATAGTGTTATTTGCAGAAATGTTTTTGTATGAAAGGTCTGTGAGATATTGTCACTGTGTTTCTCTAGCACAGTGATACTGTACATGGCTGTGTCTTCTGGTTTCACTCCAGTGAGCTTTAAATACACGTCTCCTTTATTGGTGTCTCTTGTCACTGTCACACGTCCCTGCATTGACTGGGCATTGAGTGTATTAGCATTGTGCCATATTCCTCCCAACCACTCCAGCCCTCTCCCTGCCGGCTGCCGGACCCACTGCACTGACCATAGCTTAGCGCTGTCAGTGAGGGAGACACCGGTCACTTTACAGGTCAGTGTCAAAGTCTCTGCTGGCTTCACAACCCCAGGACCAGACTCCACCAGGGAGATTTTGGAGGTGACACCTGCAAACAGAGAGGGAAATGTTACAGAGATCCAGCTGTGTTACTATGATCTTACTCACAGACTTCAGGCTGAGCCCCTGAAAGAGACACACAGTGACACATAAGGACACTTCTACACACGTGTGACTTCAGGGACATTAATCATTTAAATGACATGTTATTCTGATCTTGTGGGAAATGTCTCCTGAGAAATGTTATCTGTTAAACATGACACTAATAATCCCAGCCTGAGAAACATCTCCATATCTGCAGAGTTTGGGGGCAGCGTGGGAGTGTCAGGGGGTGACCGGCTCCTGCAGGGGACAGACTCACTTCCTCTGCTTTATCTGGGATTCGGGGAAAGATACTTTTATACACAGGACATGTGGTTACTTTATTTGCATATCATACTAATTATATAAAAGAGATACTTCAACAAAATCAAACGACCAGGGAAGGAGACAGAACACCATTTTATGTGTGTGTGTGTGTGTGTGTGTGTGTGTGTGTGTGTGTGTGTGTGTGTGTGTGTGTGTGTGTGTGTGTGTGTGTGTGTGTGTGTGTGTGTGTGTGTGTGTGTGTGTGTGTGTGTGTGTGTGTGTGTGTATATACTGTAAATATATATATATATATTTTTTTTTTACAGGGAAATATATTGAAGCTACATTATTCATGAAGTCGCCTATGTTTTTTGTACTATTACATATAATTTGATATAATTTTGCTAGTCAGTATTGTTACTGTACAGTGGCGACACCCTTTATTCTAACTTGGCTAGCTCCGCGAATTTCAGATTATCCCGGTTATGTGCGGTTTTGTGTCGTTTTCGCCCGGAGTGAATTGCGTTATTTTCGCGCCCGTGATTTAAGCATGTTATTCTCGCTGTCTGCAATACTGCAATGCAGTGTAAAAACTCATGGGGGCGTTTGCGAGCTGTTGTCTTTGAAGTCTAATACCTTCGCGGTTCAACCTACGTCAGTACACAGTCTGTGCGCGCGCATTGATAGTAAAATTGCACATTTAAAGTACATGCATGTGCGTGCTGTGCTGCTGTACGGTGCTGTACTGTATGTCTCATGTGGAAATTGTTGAAATGCATAGGTGTGTACAGTGCTGTAGCAGTGTAAAGGGGACCCTCGCTGCTGGCATTGTTTGAGTTGCCCTTTTGGCAATATTGTATCTCCTTTCACATGTCAGTGCTACACACTGTGTCAAACATTTAGAAACATTTACTGCCCTCCTACTGTCTCTGTACGTTCTCCCTGCCTACCAATTAGATTGTAAGCTCCTCGGGGCAGGGACTCCTCTTCCTTAATGTTATGTTTATGTCTAAAGCACTTATTCCCATGATCTGTTATTTATATTTTCTGTTATTTATTCGATTACCACGTGTATTACTACTGTGAAGCGCTATGTACATTAATGGCGCTATATAAAAAAAGACATACAATACAACATTTAGAAACCATACACTGTATCATTGCATATACTTACCTGCCCTGTTAGAGGGTATAGAGCTACAGTAGCCTAGAATTTATTTGGGATACATACTCCTTTTTGGTCTACCCTTCCTCCACCTTATTTTTAATTCGCCGCACAAACACACACACACACACACACACAACACACACAACACACACACTGAAATATGGGATTTGCTGGACAGAGAGTCAGTTTATCTTTGTGCACAGGTATCTCTCCACGTATTGTATGAGTGTTTGGGGAGGTATATAGTGTAAGTCACTTGTTTGGATCTCTCCCTCCCCTTGTCCCCTCCCTCTCTCTCGTCTCAAGCTGAATGGCGAATGTCCCCAGGGCCACCGACAGCTTTCCCATGGCCCAGGACTAGAGTCTCCATCAGTGCCCACCGTGTCAGTGGCCATGTGAGCCCCCACCCTCTTCTTCTTACACATTTCTTCACCTTCTCACCCTCTATTTCTGCTCCCTCTCTATTGCTCCCC
The DNA here is from genome assembly GCF_040206685.1 of Ascaphus truei. Taxonomy (NCBI): domain Eukaryota; kingdom Metazoa; phylum Chordata; class Amphibia; order Anura; family Ascaphidae; genus Ascaphus; species Ascaphus truei. The sequence goes on from NC_134495.1 coordinate 38,060,086, forward strand.
CCTCTATTTCCCTATTTCTCCTCCCCCTCTATTTCCTGCCCCCTTTTCACACCTCCCTCCTCAATGTATTTCTCTTCCCCTTGTCTCACTCTTCCCCTCCCCTCTCTCTTCTTCTCCTCTCTCTTTCCCAATCTTACACTCTTCCCCCCATCTCTATCTTTTTATTTCTCACACTTCCACTCACTCCCCCACCACCCCCACTCTCTTTCTCCCTCCCTCTCGCTCCAACATCTCTCACACTCTCCCCTCCCCTCAGCTATCACTCAATGTCACCCTATTTTCACTCAATCTCCCCCTCCTCACACTGAACCCCCTGCCCCACTGACAACACACACAATTCCCCCCTCACACACACACACACAATTCTGCCCCCCAGAACACACACACACTATTACAATTACACACAATTCCTCCTTCCGGCACGGACTGGTGAGGATTGGTGCAGCAGAGGCCTGGCAGAAATCGGAGGCCAAGCAACCATACGCAGAAGTTGGGCCCGACCTCTGGCCAATTTTTAACTAAGTGGGGGAGTGAGAGGATGAGGGGGAGACATGAGAGGATGAGGAGGGGGGAGACATGAGAGGATGAGGAGGGGGGAGCGAGAGGATGAGGAGGTGGGGACTGAGAGGATGAGGAGCGGGGAGTGAGAGGATGAGGTGAGGGAGAGGATGAGGAGGGGGGAGTAAGAGGATGGGCAGGGGTGAGTGAGAGGATAAGCAGGGGGGAAGTGAGGATGAGAAGGGGGGGGGGGGTGAGAGCATGAGGAGGGGGGAGTGAGAGGATGAGGGGAGGGGGAGGATGAGGAGAGGGGAGTGAGAGAATGAGGAGTTGGGAGTGAGAAGATGAGCAGGAGAGGAGAGAGAGGATGAGCAGGAGAGAAGTGAGAGGATGAGGAGGGGGGAGTAAGAGGATGAGAAGGGGTGAGTGAGAGGATGAGGAGGAGTGAGTGAGAGGATGAGGAGTGGGGAGTGAGGATGAGGAAGGTGAGTAAGAGAATAAGGAGGGGGAGTGAGAGGATGAGGAGGGGTAGAGGATGAGGAGAGGGAGAGAGAGGATAACGATTGGGGTGAGAGGAGGAGGGGTGGTGAGAGGATGAGCAGGGGAAGTGAGAGGATGAGGGGGTGAGAGGAGATGGGGGGTGAGAGGATGAGGAGGGGGTGAATGAGAGAATGAGAAGGGGGTGAGAGGCTGAGGAGAGGTGGGTGAGAGGATGAGGAGGGGGAGTAAGAGGATGAGGGGAGTGAGAGGTTCAGCAGGGTGGAGTGAGAGGATGAGGAGGGGGGAGTGAGAGGATGAGGAGGGGGTGAGTGAGAGGATGAGGAGGGGGTGAGAGGATGAGGAGGTGAGAGGATGAGGAGGGGGTGAGTGAGAGGATGAGGAGGGGATGAGAGGATGAGGGGAGGGGTGGGTGAGAGGATGAGGATGAGGAGGGGGAGTGAGAGGATGAGGGGAGTGAGAGGATGAGGAGGGGGTGAGGAGAGGACGAGGAGGGGGGAGTGATACAACGAGGAGTGAGAGGATGAGGATGCATGGAGAGATGATGAGGAGGGGGATGATGAGGAGGGGCAGAGAGGTTGTGGAGGAAGTGGAGAGGATGAGGAGAGTTGGGGGGAGTGGAAGGGGAGTGAGAGAATGAGGGGTGAAGCAAGAGAATGAGGAGGGGTGAGTGAGAGGAGGACAGGAGAGAGAGGAGGAGGAGGGGGGAGTGAGAGGATGAGAAGGGGGAGCAAGAAGATGAGGAGGGGGGAGTGAGAGGATGAGGATGGGAAGTGAGAGGATGAGGAGGGGTGAGTTAGAGGATGAAGGGTAAGTTAGAGGATGAAGGGGGAGAGGATGAGGAGGGGAGTGAGAGGATGAGAAGGGGGGTGAAATGATGAGGAAGGGGGAGTGAGAGGAGAAGGGGGGAGAGAGGATGAGTAGGGGGCAGTGGGAGCAGGGGGAGAAGCGAGAGGATGAGGAGGGGTGAGTTAGAGGAGGAGGCGTGAGTTAGAGGATGAGGGGTGTTAGAGGATGAGGGGGAATAGGGTGGATGAGGAGGGGGAGTGAGAGGATGAGGACTGGGAGTGAGAGGATGAGGAGGGGGGAGTAAGAGGATGAGGAGGTAGGAGTGAGAGGATGAGGACTGGGAGTGAGAGGATGAGGAGGGGGAGTGAGAGGATGAGGATGGGGAGTGAGAGGATGAGGGGGGAGTAAGAGGATGAGGAGGTAGAAGTGAGAGGATGAGGAGGGAGGAGTGAGAGGATGAGAGGGGGGAGTAAGAGGATGAGGAGGTAGGAGTGAGAGGATGAGGAGGGGGAGAGAGAGGATGAGGAGGGGGAGTGAGAGGATGAGGAGGGAGGAGTGAGAGGATGAGGAGGGAGAAGTGAGAGGATGAGGAGAGGATGAGGAGGGGAGGCGTGAGAGGATGAGGAGGGAGAAGTGAGAGGACGAGGAGAGGATGAGGAGGGGAGGCATGAGAGGATGAGGAGGGGTGAGTGAGAGGATGAAGAGGGAGTGAGAGGATGAGGATGGGGAGTTAGAGGATGAGGAGGGGAGAGTGAGAGGATGAGGAGGGTGGAGTGCGAGGATGAGGAGGGGGAGTGCGAGAATGAGATGGGGGAGTGAGAGGATGAGGATGGGGAGTGAGAGGATGAGGAGAGGGGAGTGAGAGGATGAGGAGGGGGGTGTGAGAGGATGAGGAGGGGGGAGTTAGAGGATGAGGAGGGGAGAGTGAGGATGAGGAGGGTGGAGTGCGAGGATGAGGAGGGGGAGTGCGAGAATGAGATGGGGGAGTGAGAGGATGAGGATGGGGAGTGAGAGGATGAGGAGAGGGGAGTGAGAGGATAAGGAGGGGGGAGTTAGAGGATGAGGAGGGGAGAGTGAGAGGATGAGGAGGGTGGAGTGCGAGGATGAGGAGGGGGAGTGCGAGAATGAGATGGGGGAGTGAGAGGATGAGGATGGGGAGTGAGAGGATGAGGAGATGGGAGTGAGAGGATGAGAAGGGGGAGTGAGAGTATGAGAAGAGGAGGAAGGGGAGAGTGAGAGGATGAGGGGGGAGTGAGAGGATGAGAAGGGAGTGAGAGGATGAAGACTGGGAGTGAGAGGATGAGGAGGGGGGAGTAAGAGGATGAGGAGGTAGGAGTGAGAGGATGAGGACTGGGAGTGAGAGGATGAGGAGGGGGAGTGAGAGGATGAGGATGGGGAGTGAGAGGATGAGGGGGGAGTAAGAGGATGAGGAGGTAGGAGTGAGAGGATGAGGACTGGGAGTGAGAGGATGAGGAGGGGGAGTGAGAGGATGAGGATGGGGAGTGAGAGGATGAGGGGGGAGTAAGAGGATGAGGAGGTAGAAGTGAGAGGATGAGGAGGGAGGAGTGAGAGGATGAGAGGGGGGAGTAAGAGGATGAGGAGGTAGGAGTGAGAGGATGAGGAGGGGGAGAGAGAGGATGAGGAGGGGGAGTGAGAGGATGAGGAGGGAGGAGTGAGAGGATGAGGAGGGAAAAGTGAGAGGATGAGGAGAGGATGAGGAGGGGAGGCGTGAGAGGATGAGGAGGGAGAAGTGAGAGGACGAGGAGAGGATGAGGAGGGGAGGCATGAGAGGATGAGGAGGGGTGAGTGAGAGGATGAAGAGGGAGTGAGAAGATGAGGATGGGGAGTTAGAGGATGAGGAGGGGAGAGTGAGAGGATGAGGAGGGTGGAGTGCGAGGATGAGGAGGGGGAGTGCGAGAATGAGATGGGGGAGTGAGAGGATGAGGATGGGGAGTGAGAGGATGAGGAGAGGGGAGTGAGAGGATGAGGAGGGGGGAGTGAGAGGATGAGGAGGGGGGAGTTAGAGGATGAGGAGGGGAGAGTGAGGATGAGGAGGGTGGAGTGCGAGGATGAGGAGGGGGAGTGCGAGAATGAGATGGGGGAGTGAGAGGATGAGGATGGGGAGTGAGAGGATGAGGAGAGGGGAGTGAGAGGATAAGGAGGGGGGAGTTAGAGGATGAGGAGGGGAGAGTGAGAGGATGAGGAGGGTGGAGTGCGAGGATGAGGAGGGGGAGTGCGAGAATGAGATGGGGGAGTGAGAGGATGAGGATGGGGAGTGAGAGGATGAGGAGAGGGGAGTGAGAGGATGAGAAGGGGGAGTGAGAGTATGAGAAGAGGAGGAAGGGGAGAGTGAGAGGATGAGGGGGGAGTGAGAGGATGAGAAGGGAGTGAGAGGATGAAGAGGGGGTGAGAGGATGAGGAGGGGGAGTGAGAGGATGAGGAGGGGTGAGAAGATGAGAGGGTGAGCAGATGAGAGGATGAGAATATGAGGAGGGGGGGTGTGAGGATGAGGAGGGAATGAGAGGATGAGGACAGTGAGAGAGGATGGCTGGGTGAGAGAATGAGGAGGGGGGTGTGAGAGGAGGATGAGGATGGGGGAGTGAGAGGAGGAGGAGGGAGTGTGAGGATGAGGAGGGGGAGTGCGAGGATGAGGAGGGGAGAGTGAGAGGATAAGATGGGGGAGTGAGAGGATGAGTTTGGGGAGTGAGAGGATGAGGAGAGGGGAGTGCAAGGATGAGGAGGGGGGAGTTAGAAGATGAGAAAGGGGAGTGAGAGGATGAGAAGGGGGAGTGAGAAGATGAGGGGGTGAACATGCGAGAAGGACTTACAGAAGAGCAAAATCTAGAACAGGGGGGCGCAAACTTTTTTCCCTGCGCCCCCCTACCGGCGGTCCCCTCACTCCCGCGCGCCCCCTAACACCCACTCACCTGCACTCCGGCGTCATGATGTCACGTTGCCCTAGTAACGTGACGTCACATGACCTCACAGCGTCATTTTGATGCCGTGCTGCCATGGCGACGCAGGAAGGAAGCCGCCGGAGCCTAGGTAAGTGAAGGTTTACAGAGGCCCTGCAGCTCCCACGGCACTTAATTTAAGTGCCTTCGGGAAGCGCGCGGGGCCTCTGTAAACCCCACGCCCCCCAGCCGGCAGTCTTGCGCCCCCCATGGGGGTCACGCCCCCCAGTTTGCGCACCGCTGTTTTAGAAATCCAATCGGATAAGGCTCTTTCTGCACAACTCCCAGCTACTAGAATATCCCCCTGTGTCTATCCAAGAGGAGGTTTTAGTGTACTGACAAAAAACATCCCAAAATAAATTGTAATTAAGGCCGCGAGGTGTCACTGTATATAGAACATAGATCCAGTAGCACTCTCATTGTAAAAGACTCATCTCTATCTCCCCACAAATAAGCAGGGGGACCCATTCAATACCCATAATGCGTATGTCTGAAGCATTAAAGCAAAGTGCAGTGCTGTACCAAAGTAGTAGTTTAGTTTAGACTGCCCTTGAATGGAGTTGAACACTTCCCCAGTGCTGGAATTAGACATAAAAGGTCTATGCAGCAACAGAGAGTAATTGAGTTTAGACGCATGGCTCTATTTTTTGGAGCAGAGCCGCAGCATATATACTGTAAGAACTATTAGACTTATGAGTATTAGACTTATGGCACTTCAGATATGGAGGATTGTTTTGGGCAAATAAAAGGTTAAAAAAAAGTATCAGAGAAATGCAACTTGTGATACATCTCATTTTAATCTGTGCACCATGTAACTCCCCCCAACTCCTCCTACTGACTCTCCCCAAGGTGCAAGCTGGGGCAGAGACGCAGACTGTGATACATCTCATTATAATCTGTGTGCCATGTAACTCCTCCCCAACTCCGTCTACTGACTCTCCCCAAGGTGCATGCTGGGGCAGAGACGCAGACTGTGATACATCTCATTATAATCTGTGATACTTTATCTTGCCATGAAGTCAATGCATTTGAACCCAGTGATACAGTATGTTGATCCCACTGCTGTCAGTGGCACTGTCCATATGTGTACTTGTGTCACCCAATGTATGTAATACAATGTATCACAGCAGCTGTGATTTTTATGACTGCTACTCAAGTAAACCACTTCTCAACCACTTGAAATTAAATGTCAACAGTAGCTGATTTCTCTATTATGACATCACAAGACAGTATCATTGAGCCTCCTAGGAGATGCCAGCAGCAGTGTTCTGTAATGACATCATGGAATCGCCTTAGAGACTGAGATAAATACACAAATGTAAACTTGTTTGTGCGTGACTTGAATTAGTTCCCGAAGGAAACCTTTAGTTTTGTGGACATCTCAGAGATAGGAAAAGTGTGGCGCTGTACGGAGAGACTAATTATCTCCACCTTAACTCTGTATCATGGCAGGTAGGAAGCAACGTGACCTTTACATACCCAAAAAGAAATGGATAATATCTATATTTCTGAACTGTTTACTTTCACAATGTTTTATGGGGTACAGAACAGATAACATGACTCCTATCAATGGATGGGAGAAAGAAGACGGATGGGGTGGGGGGCGGGGGGGAGGGACGGAGGTAGACAACACCCACGGGGGGTTAGGTACCTGGCCTTTATTGGATAATATTTTTTTTTATAAATGTCAAAACTGATTTATTATAGATACATACACACATATTTGTTTTATTGTATTTACTTTTATATCTGGCTTGTAATTCAAAATCTTAAATGATTTGAACAGTAATGTATAGAAAAGAACACATGTACTGTATACATAAATGTGAAAGCGGCAAACGTCTATGGGATCTATGGGATAGTAATAAAAGACACAGGGACCTTAGTGTATACAGTAGAATTAGATATGTATAAGGCATGCTTTTTCCTTGCCCTAAGTTTAGGTCAATAACTATTGGACCAATTCTACACCGTGGGGTGTAATGTTCGACTACTTTCAGCCATATCCTTAAATTATTGTCTACAGCAGTGTTTTTCAACCACGGATCCTAGGAACCCTAGGATTCCCCGGGCATCCCTAAAGGGTTCGCTGTAATTTTCAGGTCATTTTAAACTTGTACTTAATACAGAAGAATTTACAGTACAATGCATCTTATCTCAGACGCGCTATTGGAGAGGGTTGGGGTTCCTTACAATGCATCTGATCTCAGAAACGCTATTAGAGAGGGTTGGGCTCCTTACAATGCATCTGATCTCAGAAGCGCTATTAGAGAGGATTGGGGTTCCTCACACTTCATCTGATCTCAGACGCACTATTAGATAGGGTTGGGGTATATTACAATGCATCTCATCTTAGACTCTTTGTTAGAGAGGGTTGGGGTCCCTCAGAATTTCACATATGGTTCCTTAACCAAAAAAAGGTTGGAAACCACTACTCTACAGTAATACAAAGGCCCCAAAAAAGACAAAGCCACAAAACGAGGGCAGAATCTGCCACTTGAATTACAGATATAGCTGACCTGAGTCCTCCTCCAGATACCTCAATATACCAGACGTCTCAGAATACCACACCATAATATTACCACAAAATACCACAGTGGGAACAGGCAATTTTTATGTTTTTATTTTTAAAGATCCAGTTCCGAAAGCATTGTGTTCATAGGTGGACATGAAAGCAGGTGATGGACTGCACAAGTTTTATATGCCTAGAAATAGTTTTCTGTCTGTATTACAGCCCAACACATCATTAATGTATATGTATATGTATATGTATATAGATATATACGTATATGTATGTATGTATATATATATATATATATATATATATATATATATATATATATATATATATATATATATGCAAATATAGCTGTGTGCTCATCTGCATGTCTTAGGCAGGTCTGCAACCCCGCCTTTCCCCATTATCACCCAGCATACAGCACTTCCACTGCAGCAAGGGATTCTGGGAAATGACATGCAAATGAGCACACAGTGTCACTTTTTGCCTCAATAACCATTTTTAACATGGTTCCCTATAGGCTTAAGCTTGCTGCATGGTCACAGCTTTGAGCACAGCCAGGGTTAAGGTGCATACCCAGAAAACCACCCACAGACAGCTTTTTTTGTTTTGAAAATTCTTTTATTATGCAGCGAATCTTTACAACAAGATTATAACAGTACATAAATCATTTTCCAAACGAAAAAAAACCGCGACGTTAACAACGGCGCAGTGCATATCCCACACAACTCACATACATTTTTATTAATGGTTTCCCCAAAAGTAAAAAAACTGTGACGAACACGGCGGTGCAGTGCATTTATACATATGCACCGCACCACAGACATGACATATCATACAAACATTATCTCTAACTTTATTGCACAGAAAAACTTTTGGGGCGGGGAAGTAAGGGGGGGGTGGGGAGGGGGGTGTTTAGTCCTCCTCCTCAGGGCCGTCAAAGATGGAATAGTCCTTGAGCAGGCTGTGGAGCAGCCTGTGACAGTCCTGTACCGACATCCTCTTCCTCCCCTTGATCAAACGTTCCCTGGCGAATAGTAAAACGTCCTTGAAACAGCACATTAGACGCCAACCGGCTTCGATTGCGTCCTCTGTGTGTGTTCCTGTGAAAAGTCCGTGGAACACCGAGTAGTACGTGACGCACTTCCTCGGTATATAATCCTTAAAGTCAGTGTCCAGCGCGCGCAGCAAGGCCTGCGCAAAGGGGCAGTTCCAGAAGAGGTGTATGATGCTTTCCTCCACTGGGTTGCACCTGGGGCAGTGCCTCACGAGGCTGAGTTTACTCTGGTACTTGTCCGCATTCACAGGGAGTCCCCCATGTATGGCCTGCCAAGCAATGTCTTTGTGTTTGTTCATTAGTCTTTTCGATGCCACATTCCTCCACACCGTTCCAAAGGTGTTGGGGTGGAGACCTGGGACCGATTCCATGATGTCTTTAGCCCTGATCATTTTGTAGATGACCTTGGGCTTCCACAGGTCTGGTTTTACTCCCTCCAGATTGTTCTGCCTCACAAACTTCTTCACGTCCTTGTAGAACCAGGGCGTGCGCCAGCTGTAAGGGATGGAGCTGTCCCACTTGTCCCACCCCAGTGCTCTCCAGAGCGGCAGGAGTAGGAGGCGGGACATGGAGTAGCCAGAGGAGTCTTTGTCGCAGTCTCTCAGGGTGATCCGCACGCAGTTGCTTACAAAGAAGGCGCGCAGCATAGTGGGGATGTCAGGGATTCCTCTACCCCCCTTGTGCGGCTCTTTGTACATCACCTCGCGCTTTCCCCTCTCAAACTTGGCCCCCCAGACAAAGCGGAACACTGCCATGGAGATCTCCTGGCAGGTTCTGGTCGAAGGCGGGTATGCCTGGGCCACGTACTGCAGGACAGGGAGGATCTCGTTCAGCAGTACCAGCTTTTTCCCCTCAATGGTGAGGGGTCTGAGGCACCACAATCCGATCTTCTGCTTCACCTTGTTCAGCCTCTCGTTCCAGCTCTTCAGGGCAGCGGCCTCGCTCCCCACACCAAACCAGACTCCAAGGATTTGAATGAGGCCTGCTCTGATGGGGAAGGGGAGGGGGTCGGCAGTCAGGTTCCAAAGCCCAAATAGCTTGGTCTCTGACTTCCCGCAGTTGACTTTTGCTCCTGAAGCTTTCCCGAAATCCTCGCACGTCTGGACCAGCGTCTTCACCGACCGGCTATCTGCGCAGAAGATGGTGACGTCATCCATGTAGAGCGAGCACTTCACTTCGCGTCTCTGGGGTCCTGGCACGACGATCCCTCTGATCTCTGCGTCTCGTCTGATGCACTGGGCGAAGAGCTCTATACAACAGACAAAAAGGAGAGGTGAAAGAGGGCAGCCCTGCCTAACCCCTGAGAGGACAGGGAAGGGGTTAGTCTTCCATCCGTTCACGATCGCCACACTGCAAATGTCAAGGTACATCAGGTTAACATAAGAACAGAACATCTCCCCCATCCCATACTCACGCAGCACCCTGCCCATGAAATCATGGGAGACACGGTCAAAGGCCTTCTCCTGATCAAGGGTGACCAGGGCCGCGTGTACACGGCGGTCTTTGATGTAGTGGACTGTGTCTCTGATTAGGGCGAGGCTGTCTGCGATCCTGCGTCCGGGGATGCCGCACGTCTGGTCTGGGTGGATGATCTGGCTGATGACCTTCTTCAGTCTGTTCGCTAGGACTTTTGCTAGGATCTTGTAGTCCGCATTCAGGAGGGAGATGGGACGCCAGTTCTTGAGGTCGCACCTCTCCCCCTTCCGTTTGTACAAGAACGTCAGCATTCCTTCCCTCAGCGTTGGGGGCATCCTACCTTCTGCTTCCATTTCCCTGTAAAGCTCGAGCAGGTCCGGGCCGATCAGGTCCCACAGCTTCGTGTATAACTCAGCTGGGATACCATCTCCGCCCGGCGTCCTACCCTTCTTAAAGGATTTGGTTGCAGCGTGGAGCTCCTCCAGCGTCAGGGGGGCGTTCATGGCTGCTTTTCCTGCCGGGTCGATGGTGTTTGTAATCCCTGACAGGAATTTGTCAGCCTGGTATCGGTCTGATGCTTTTGGGGAGTAGAGGTCTTCATAGAAATCTTTCACGACTCCCATGACTTCCTCCTTCCCCTGCTGCACGTTGCCATCTTTGTCTCGCAGCTCCCTGAGGGGCATGTGGGCAGAATGGAGTTTCTTGAAGAAGAAGGCATTGCATTTCTCCCCCCTCTCAAGGTTCTCCACCTTGGAACGGAAGATGATTCGTCTGGATTCCTCCTCAAAGTGCTTTTGCAGGCTCTCCTTGGTTTCCTCCAGGTCGTCATCCACGTTCCATCCACAGCGTTTGAGGTCATGCAGGGACTGCAGCTTGCGCTGCAGGCCCTCGAACTCCCCCTTCCTCTCACACGCCAGGCATCTGCCCTTTGCCTGCAGGAAGCAACGGATCCTTATCTTCGTGAATTCCCACCACTCTGCAGTGCTGGGGAAACAGGCCTTTTCTTCTTTCCATGCTGTGTATGCTGTTCTCAGCTCCTCCATGATCTCCTCCCTTTCCAGCAGTGCGCAGTTCAGCTTCCAGGATCCTGGCCCTGGGGGGAAACCTCCTCCCAGGCGCCCCTGGAGATGAATGGCTCTGTGGTCAGAGAAATGTACTGCGACCATGGAGTGCTGTCTGTGCTGTACCTGCTTGGTGGTCAACAGGAAGTCAATCCGAGAACGCACGGAACCATTTGGGTGGCACCAAGAGTAGTTTGCGGCGCCTGCTCCCATAGATCCTACCACGTCCTTCAGGGATGCCTCCCCAATCATCGCCATGAGTAGCCTGGACGTCACATCTATCTTTGATGATTTGCTGGGGGGCACGTGCCCCCCCACCTCAATCGTGCAGTTGAAATCCCCACCCATCACCACTGCCCTGGAGGTTGCGAGCCAAGGACGAAGGTGCTGGAAAAGTTCCAAGCGCTCATTTCTCCGGGGGGCGGCGTACACATTGATGAGCCTAATCGGCTCCCCTGCCCACGAACCGTCTACGACCAGTAGTCTGCCGCAGACGAGTTCATGGACAGAATCAACAGTGAAACATCCCCCCCGGATCAAAATGGCTACACCCGCGTTCCTGCACCCATTCCCCCCAGACCAGTAGGAGGGGCCGTGAGACCACTGCCCGCTCAGGTGCCTGTAGGATCGAGAAAAAGGTAAGGCACATTCCTGTAGCATATACACATCACATTTCTGTAAAGAAAGGAATGTTAGTACTCTGGCACGTCTCATCCGCTCTCCTATGCTCCTTACGTTAATGGAGAAAATGTTAAAAGACGCCATTAGTTTGGGGATAAAGGGTTGGACAGACTTGCAGTGATACTAGTTACCATCCTCACTGGCGTGGGTGGTCTTGTTGATCTCCTCGCACAGCTGGTCTAGCAGATCCATGGTTTGCCCAAGGTTGTCATGGAAGAGGAGGGTCTCTGCTGCCTCTCGCCCCTCTCTTATGAGCTCTTCCACGGTCACCTGTGTCTCGCTAGGTGGCTGTTCTAAAATGGCCGCCTGCTCCTCTGCAATGGCTGCCTCCTGCATCTCTGCTTCCTCCTCCTCCAGGTCGCTTTCAAGGTCACTGTCAGCGTCGCTGGAAGTGGGTGAGTCGCCGATTTGCATTTGGGCTCTCTTCTGCTCCAGCCCCTGGTGCGGGCTATCCGTCTCAGGGGCTCTCCTCTTTATTCCCTGCTTCTCCGTTCCGGTCTGGGCTATGGGTGCGGTATCTGTAGCAAGGGAGGAAGAGGGAGGAGGTGCAACAGCCTCGGGGCTGGGGAGAGGTGTTACAGAGGGAGGGGCTGCAGCCTCATGGAGCGTGGGGGGGGCTGCAGTGGAGGGTTGGGAGGAGGGGGCAAGGGGTGGTGGGTGGGCGGGGAGGGTTGGGGTAGAGGGGAGGGTGGGGGTTGCAGCAGCAGTGGGTGTGGGAGGGAGTGTTGCTGCAGGGGTGAGGGTGGGAAGGGGTGGGGTGGGGGCTGCTACTGAAGGGGCAGCGGGCTCAGGAGCCGCAGCGGGCGCTGCTTGGGTGGCCTCCTTTTCCCTTTGCTCCTTCTGATACTTACCCCCTTGTGCCTTTACGGGTTGGTTTGCAGGGGGCTTCTTGGCTGCCTTCTGGGTTGCTGTCAGGGGCGCGCCCGGTGTTGCGCCTTTCGCCGCGGCCTCTGCGTAGCTCCTGACCCTCAGCTGGCAGTCCCGGAACATGTGGGTTGTCTCTCCGCACAGGTCACAGGTTTTCTGGCGGGGACAATCCTTAGTTTCGTGTCCGGTGTTCTTGCAGTTTCTGCAGGCTTTCAGGGTGCACTGTTTCCACTGATGCCCCACAGACAGCTGTTTCGACCTTGATGGGTCTCATCAGTGTGGGTTTGATTTTACTGGGAATGCAAGAGAGGCTTATGGGATAGGCTAAACCATAATACTGAGTTAAGTTATGGTGAGTAAAAAAAGTGACAAAAACCCTCCACAGGAAAGCAAATATGCAAATATAGCTGTGTGCTCATCTGCATGTCTTAGGCAGGTCTGCAACCCCGCCTTTCCCCATTATCACCCAGCATACAGCACTTCCATTGCAGCAAGGGATTCTGGGAAATGACATGCAAATGAGCACACAGTGTCACTTTTTGCCTCAATAACCATTTTTAACATGGTTCCCTATAGGCTTAAGCTTGCTGCATGGTCACAGCTTTGAGCACAGCCAGGGTTAAGGTGCATACCCACTGTGTGCTCATTTGCATGTCATTTCCCAGAATCCCTTGCTGCAGTGGAAGTGCTGTATGCTGGGTGATAATGGGGAAAGGCGGGGTTGCAGACCTGCCTAAGACATGCAGATGAGCACACAGCTATATTTGCATATTTGCTTTCCTGTGGAGGGTTTTTGTCACTTTTTTTACTCACCATAACTTAACTCAGTATTATATATATATATATATATATATATATATATATATATATATATATATATATATATATACACACACATATATTTAATGTGAGCATGAGATAAAAGGTGGCACTGTGTGCTCATTTGCATGTAATTTCCCAGAATCCCTTGCTGCAGTGGAAGTGCTGTTTGCTGGGTGATAATGGTGAAAGACAGGGTTGCAGACCTGTCTAAGACATGCAAATGAATATACAGGAATATTTACAGTTGCTTTATGCTTTACTGTGGAGGGTTTTAGTCACTTTTTTTACCCACCATAACCTTAATAGTCGTGGTGATTACCTACTCTTATCTCATTTGAGCAAATGTCAGCAAGCCAACCTCACACTGATGATACCCATCAAGGTTGAAACATGTCTGTGAGTGGGTTAACTGACTTTGCATCTCCCAAGTCCTTGCTTAAAAGCTGTGTTTAAAGCAGCATGCATTGACTAAGGGTTGCTCATGTAATGTGAGCATGAGATAAAAGGTGGCACTGTGTGCTCATTTGCATGTCATTTCCCAGAATCCCTTGCTGCAGTGGAAGTGCTGTTTGCTGGGTGATAATGGTGAAAGACAGGGTTGCAGACCTGTCTAAGACAGGCAAATGAATATACAGGAATATTTACAGTTGCTTTATGCTTTACTGTGGAGGGTTTTAGTCACTTTTTTTACCCACCATAACCTTAATAGTCGTGGTATATATATATATATATCTATATATATATATATATATATATATATCTCTATAGATATAGAGATATAGATATAGATATAGATATATTAAACCCCATATATTGAGCTAAAATGTACGGGTGCTCTGGTGTTTCAATACATAGCATGAAAGCAGGTGATGGACTGCACAAGTTTTATATGCCAGTTGCCACTTTGTGTTGAAAACTACCTAGAAATAGTTTTCTGTCTGTGTTACATTCCAACACATCACATCATGTATATATGTATATATATATATATATATATGTATATATATATATATATATATATATATATATATATATATATATATATATATATATATATATATATATATAGATTAAACCCCATATATTGAGCTAAAATGTACGGGTGCTCTGGTGTTTCAATACATAGCAATGCTATGAATAGAAGGCAATCATGGAGCTTGCTTAAAAATGTATTTAAATATTGAAACTTCTGACCACTATTGATCAGAGTAGTGGTCTGTAACATTGATAATCAAATAAATGTGTTTTCCCAGCAAGCCATTATCCCTGTTAGTGCTTGCTATTCATAACAAAACAAAGACCACCAAAAACTTTATTCAAAACCAGAACCAAAACCCCAAATATTTTAAAGGCAAAATAAAAATACCAAGCCAAGTGAGCATCTCTATGTATTTCATATGTATTTGATATCAAGAATATCTTTTAGCAGGTCTGTTAAAGCAGTCCTAACCCCCCAAAGTCAGGCTTTCAGGATATCCCAGCTTCAGCGGAGGTGGCTCAATCCGTCCCTGCTTCAGCACAGCTCGCTCAATCAGTCCCTGCTTCAGCACAGGTGACTCAATCAGAGGCTGATTGAGTGATTGTGCCACCTGTGCTAATGCTGGAATATCCTGAAAAGTTAACCTGTTGGGGTGGGGGGGGGGGGGGGTCTTGATGACTGGAGTTGAGTCCCCGTGTGTTAAAGAAATGTGCCTTGAATGTGCTTTTCAGGCCCTTCACTTTTACCTTTCTTCCTTACAGATCAGTTTTTAAATTCCTCTGCTGTGAACCCTCCACCGACCTGCAGTGCTCCTGCAGTCACCACTGCTTACCCTTCATGGAGCAACAGCTTACACCCAGTAGGGATGAATACAGAAGTCTACAGACATGGGGCCCAAGGCATGATTTTGCAACAAGGGTCTACAGGAACACCAATGTATCTACAGCAGATCCCACAGGCAACACTCGCTTACCCTCGTGTATCGGACATGATCGGAGGATTCTACCACACTGCTACAGGAGGACACACAGGATTTGCAGGACAGGTTAGGGGAGAAGCCACAACGCAGCCTGTTACTTTCCGTCCCAACACACATTTGGAAAGACGTGCTACAATAGGGCCTTGTATAATGGCCACCCAGTATGCACAACTTCAGCAGCCACCATTCATACCCCTTAGTGGAATGCACGTTCAGGATAGGACATACCACCCAGTTCCTGGCCAATATGCTCCAACTGGTGGCAACACAGCACAGATTGGCACCTTCTTACAGACACCCACTGGGCTGCCAATAACCTCCCCCAGGGGGAAAAGCCCAAGACCGTCCTATCCACTGGCTCATTATTCGGCAGCCCCTGATCCCCAAGCAACCAGGATAGCCGAAAATGTAAAAGTAGGAGGAGTGTCAGGTGGGTAAGGCAAACCAGGTTCAGTTGGGGGAGCACAAGGGGCAAAAAAGGAGAGATCTAGATGCCCAAATCATAGCATTTCCCCCAGTTGTTGCTATTGCAGCTAAACGTTTGTGGATGTTCCTTAAGTTGAATGCCGCTTTGTTACATAAATTGATAATATGCAAAACTGAGTATCTACTGTAGTGTATTGGTTTTCCCATTGACAAATAACACACAGGGACTTGTGAAACTCTTGTTGGCCTTTTATCATAATCTGCCCTCTTTATCACTAATGATATCCCCACCAATAAAACCTACTTCTCTTCGTCTTCATCACTCCACCATCATTATTGTGATAAAACATGGATATCTCTCATAATTTTGCATTGTGTACAGTAGTTCTTTGCACTGATTTCCATGTGTAATTAGCTTAATTCCCTTTCCCCACTGCATTGTGTTGCAGACCTTACAAGGTGAGATATGGAGAATCTTTACTAATCATTGTTCAAAATCTTCTCCTTGACCGATACCATTACCTGTTATAAAGATCTTTAATTACGGTCATTCGCCACTGTAGTGTTACAAATATATGGAACTCTACAGTATGTAGTCCTCGCCAATACTGAAGGGATTAAGCATGTGTTTGCTTTTCTTCCTTTGTGTTATTATGTACAATGTGTTGGTATTTATGATAATTGATTATTTCTCCTTTTTGATTTTGTTACAGTGTGTCAGACCTCGCTTGGAGCCCAACATATTTCCCAGGCCAGTTTAATTACACAAGGAGCAGTTCAGCTTGCTGCTAATGAAAAAAGTGAACCGCTTCTAATGTATCCAACTCAACCAGCTCGGAAGCTGAGCCACCTCTCAAAGTTACATATTGATGTGCAAAGCAACAAAGAGTTATGTGTGCCAGTGTGGAAAAGGGGTGGGTTAAAAGATATGGAGAAGAGATCTTCAGAGGTGAAGGCCACCTCACATATTGCTCAGAAGGTTCGTAATAACGTGCTGAGTTCAGTGAAGACTGAGTGTCCGTCAAAGTCTGAGGGAGTACCAAAGTGCTCCACAGTGGAAACAAAGAAGAAAAAGATCCTTTCTTCAGCTGCAAAGGATCAAGTCCCTCAAACTGCACTGCAAAAGAAGGTAAAACCAATGTCAAAGCCAGTAAATCATTCTTCTGCTCCTATACCAGGGAAGTCACCCAATGGCCCACAATCTGGTGACGACTCTGTTCTGTTAAAAAAGATGAAACGTGTTTGTCTCTCAGGTGCCCACATTTCCAATAAGGTATCTGAAAAGATGCAGCAAAGCCGCGAAGGTACAATGGATGCAAAGACACCTGCTGTTACTCATATTAATCCTAAACTGAAGAAAACTCAGGAGATAGGGTTCAAACGTAAAGATGCAAAGACTCCTGCAGTTACTCATAGTCCTGAGCGGAAGACACCTCAGGAGATGGGGATCAAACGTAAATATGCAAAAACTCCTGCAGTTACTCATAGTCCTGAGCGGAAGACACCTCAGGAGATGGGGATCAAATGTAAAGATGCAAAGTCTCCTGCAGTTACTCATAGTCCTGAGTGAAAGACACCTCAAGAGATGGGGATAAAACGTAAACAGAACAGCAATATCAAGCAGCTAGTGAAGAAAACAAAGAACCAGACCAGCGTTTTCAGTTTTGAGCAAGCACTGGCTTGTGGTACTGATAATAACCCCAAAGCTCTCAAAAGAAAAAGTGCTAATCAGCCTGGAGTGAATTCAGAAGTCCTTGGGAAGGGCAAGAAGTCATTGGAACCTTCTGAACAAGGAAAGGTGAAAGCCCATCACAGCAACCTCAGCCTCCAAATGATTAACTCTGTTCAAGTATTTCACCCATTGGGTAAAAAAGCAGGTCCCACAGGTCCAGGGGCACCCGCAGGATCCATTACACTCGGAAATAAGCTTGGACCAATGCAAGGACGCCAAAGCCAGACTTCTGCTTCTCATGTTCAGTGGACTCTTACTGATGCGATTAAAAGGTTCATGGCCAAAAAACAGGACAGTATTTCTGGAATTAAAGGAGTCGGTATTAATGCCAGGCCTAGGCTATTTAAAATACATGAGTACACAAGACCTGACATTAAAACCAGTGAAATCAAACAACATGGGGAAAACTAAGCTTCAGTTATAGAGAATCCCAAACACTTCCCAGTGATATCCAGAGAACAGGAAGCTGCAGTAAGATGCATTGAAAAGGTCAGCCAAACCACTATCCCCATTCAAGCTCCTTTCAACCAGAAGCACCAGCTTTCTAACCTGCAGCACCAGCTTTCTAACCTGCAGCTTCCTATCAATGTACCCAGTAGAGTGGACAACTTCACTCCATCCTTCTGTCAACAGCCTCTCCAAGAGCTTGAGGTTTCCATACGTATTCCACAAGAACAGAGAGAGGAGAGAGAGGCTATGAAAAGGAAAGCACAACTGGAGAGGGAGTAAGCCTGTCAACATACCTCCAATGGGAGGCTACAGTGCTTTGTTCAGAGGCAGAAGGATCATAACATCTCTAAACGTTACGGATACCCACCATCCAGACTTCATTCTCCCATGAGCTACTTAGGCCCTAAAAAAAAAAAAACCCTGACTAATCTGTAACTGATGCCAAGCTCTGTGACTATCTGTAATTAAGATTTATATTTATAAGTCAGTTTGTAACATATTTTACTAAGAATATATTTAAAACTCTTCAATAAAATGTATCTATTTTTAATTGAACTCTTTATTTACTAAAGAAATTATTTACAAATGCCAAGGGTTATTGAAATTCTGCAAATTAACTTTAGATTACCCTCTTGATGATACGAGAGAGAGAGAGAGAGAGAGAGAGAGAGAGAGAGAGAGAGAGAGAGAGAGAGAGAGAGAGAGAGAGAGAGAGAGAGAGAGAGAGAGAGAGAGAGAGAGCGAGAGCGTACAATCTAATTGGTAGGTAGAACATACAGAGACAGTAGGAGGGCGTTCTGGTAAGTGCGTCTGCAATGGGCCAAGCTTTTTGTATGCGGTCTATAGTATCAGCCTCGGAGCTACTCACATGCTTCTTTAAGCAGATGTGTTAGAATGTGGGTCTTAAAGGTGGATAGAGAGGGTGCTAGTCGGGTATTGAGGGGAAGGGCATTCCAGAGGTGAGGGGCAGTCAGTGAGAAAGGTTTAAGGCGAGAGAGGGCTTTAGATACAAAAGGGGTAGATAGAAGACATCATTGGGCGGATCGCAAGAGTCAGGATGGTGCATAGCGAGAAATTAGAGCTGAGCTGTAAGGAGGGGCAGAAGAGTGTAAAGCTTTAAAATTGAGGAGGAGAATTGAGTGTGAGATACGGGATTTGATAGGAAGCCAGGAGAGGGATTTCTGCAGGGGAGACGCTGAGACAGATTTAGGAAAGAGTAGAGTGATTCTGGCAGCAGCGTTTAGGATAGATTGTAGGGGAGACAGGTGAGAGGCAGTAATACCGGGCAGCAGACGGTTCCAGTATTTGAGATGGTAGAGAATGAGGGTCTGTGTCAGAGTTTTAGCTGTCGAGCAACAGTGGAAGGGCGTATCTTTGTAATATTGCGGAGGACAAAACGACAGGTTTAGCTACCTTTTGAATGTGAGAGGGGAGTCTGTGACCCCCAGGGCAGCGTGCTTGGGCTACTGCATGTATAGTAGTACTTCCAACAGTAATGGGGAAGGAGGTAGTAGGGCCAGGTTTGGCATGAAATATAAGGAGTTCTGTTTTTGACATGTTAAATTTAAGTCGGCGGAGGATCATGTTGCATTGGGCTTCTCTTCCTTGTGTTTATACTGTACAATGTCACATACCCAGTAGCACTCCTTAAGACAAATATATATAGTGAGGTGGGTCTGGGGTTGAGTTTACATGGGTTTGTGTGTGCAGATTTAAATTGTTTGGGGGTCTGTGACCAGAATACCAAGAAGTGATCTCCTTTAATACAAACAGAAGGAGACAAGCGACAGGGTACCTTTGGTGGTCACATATAACCCACACCTAGGAGCCCTAAGCAAGATCGCCAGGGAACTACAACCCATCCTACAGGAAGATACAAGACTGCAACAGGTCTTCCCTGAAGCACCCTTATTATCATACAGACAACCCCATAATCTCAAGTATATTTTGGTGAGGAGTAAAGTATTCAGCAGTACCACTGAATGCGGGACAAAACCATGCCAGGACGCAAGATGCAAAACCTGCGCAATGCTCTACACAGCGGACACAATACAAATACCACACAGGAATCGGGAATACAAAATCAGAGGAAGGTTCACCTGTTCCTCCAGCAATGTCTTGTACCTCATCATGTGCATGAAATGCCCAGGGGGCTGCTACTACATAGGTGAGACAGGGCAGGGGCTAACAAGAGAATGAACCTGCATCGCCACAGCATCACACGCGGAACAAGAGACGGTCCTGTCGGAGAACATTTCTCTGACTCTGGCCATAAGATGAACGATCTGAGGGTTGCCATACTCAAAGGTAATCTTAAAACACCGAAAGGTAGACGGTTGCATGAATACAAATTTATGCAACTGTTCGGGATACTTAACAGTGGCCTAAACAGAGATCGAAATTATATGAGTCATTACTGACACAAGTGAACTCTCTTCCCATGAGCGCTAAAGGCCATGTCTGCACATACTGTGCTATATGTATGCACACACAGCTGTCTCTTACACATACCAATACTCCTTGTTTTTCCATCCCTATACACCAATAGGGACCACATAGTATCTACACACACTTCTAGTTATGCTACAATCTCTCACATTTCCACACCTACCCACACCATTTATATTAACTCCCACTCCACACACACACCTTTTGTAAAGCACTGTATACACTGTGGGCTCTCCATTCATTTATATTCACACAGATACACACACACACTCTTACATCACTAACTTTCAGGAACCATTTAACACCTCTAGCCATGAATCCCATCCCCACCGGGGGAGGACAAGCACAGATAACATTCCAAGAGACACTGTTTTGAAGCATACCCTTTCTTGCTCCATTCATTGTAACATTGCCGGAAGAAGAGATCAGTTTATCTTGAAAGGTCGCACAAATAAAAGCATTTCGTTAGCCACAGAACGGTATCATCTATTTATTTTTTGATTATATATATATATATACATACAGTTGTCGACAAATCACCCAAAAATCTACTCGCCGAACAAAAAAAATCTACTCGCCACCTAGTACCACACGTGTGTTGCTTGGGCCAATAGGAGCTCGCCACGATGTTAAATCCACTCGCCCGGGGCGTGCAAATGTATAGGTTTGTCGAACACTGCATATATGTATATATATATTTATATATATATACACACACACATACATACATATACACACACACACACACACACACACATACATATATACACACACACACACACACACACACACACACAATATAACAATAATAATACTAATAATAACAACAATAAACATGAGTCCCACTCATTGACTTTACTTATACTTCAGTGGAGTCTCATCTTTTCAAGTGGAAACTTTCCTATAAAAATGCAATTTATTGGCATTACCAAACTTCATTAAATCACTTACGTCCTCGGACTCTGACAGACATGATTTACAGACCTTCCAACATTTGGCACAAACAGAAGAGGTAACTTTATTTGCTGCAGTATCTCGCTGTGGGAGAGAGGAGCTGGCAGGAAAGTGACCCCACCGGAGGAAGCTCAATAACATGAACCATTTACTTACATGCAAAGATCATACAAGCAATAAAATATACATATCTATGGATTTGTATATACTTATATACACACAATAGAAGTGTAATTAAATCCACCATAACCAGTTGATCGTTAGCAGGTAAGTCATCAATCTCACAGCTGCTTTAGGCTCGTAATATACTGTGTGGCCGTGCGCACGCCTGTGCGAACACGTGTGCATGTGCTGCACACGTTTTGTATGTAGAGAGTCCGTGCTGCCGGGAGCGACATGCTGGGAAGGTAGTGTGTGTGTGCGCGTGTGTGTGTATGTGTGTGTATACTGTAGATTGTGAGTGAATAATTACTTAAATAAGATTTTTAAAAGAAAAAAAAACCATGTTTAATAAATAAAAAAAAATGTATTTGTGCACATATTGACACACACACACACACACACACACACACACACACACACACACACACACACACACACACACACACACACACACACACACACATTTCAGTGGCAGTAGCAGCGTGAATTCCTTATTTTCTTCCTCTTCCCCCGTCGGCTGGTCCCACGCTCACTGCCGCGCACACGCGCGCTCCTATTATAGAATGGCCGACTAACCTCAGCCAACTATAAATGCCGCGCGCGCACAGCGCAGCAAGCGCACACACTGCAGCACAGCCCTGAATTAGCTGCAGCTTCAGCCACTGGCATCAATACAGTAGGTAAAATAGGTAAAGAAGAATGTAATAGGCACAGGATATAACAGGTACAGTACCTGCTAAATAGGTAAAAATTAATGTAATAGGTACAGGACATAAAAAAACAGGTGCAGTTGGAGTCTGTGAATAACATGTAATTTGCTAAATGCAAAGATCATATTATTAATAATATTTGCACACACACAATAGGAGGGATAATAATTCCCTATAACCAGTTTATCAGTAGGTACAGGACATAAAACAGACAAACAGAGCCTACCAAATAGGTGCAGCTGGAGGCCTGTGTGTAACTCCTGCTGACACCCTGCATGTGTAGCCAGGATATTTACATGTAGCTGCTGCTCTTCCCACTGACTGGGATAGGCCCACATCCTGAGCTCAAGTTGCTGACGCCACGACACCGAGGGGGTTGAACTACACTTCCCATGATGCTTTGGGAAAGGGGTCCTGATTGTACATGTGATAAAGCAGCTGTCAATCAAGAACACAGCAGGCACCGTCCAATTGGAAGAGCGGGTATGGGATGGGGCGGGCTAAGAGCTGTGACAGTGTATTGTTCCTGCTGAGGAGCACACAGAGCAGCTGGGGGCAGGAAACACATAGGTCTATGGGAAAACTAGGCCCACATCCCCTCACTGTGTTACTGTTATTAGTATTCAGCGGCAAAGCAATGTGCTCTGAGGTTTTCTCTCTTCCAACAAAAAAGTACTTTTTTATTTTATTTAAACTCCTGTGTACGAGGATCCTGCAGCTCTGTTACTAAAAGCACCTCCCCCCTTTACCGGCTGTAACTTGTTAGGCCGCGCTTATAGTGCCGCCGTCGTGTCGCGCTTACTATAAGTGAATGCGACGGATTCAATACATATGTTTTGATGCGACGTCGCCGGGACTATAAGCGCAGCCTTACCCAGCAGCAATCAGGATAGAGTAAACTGCCCAGCCCTCTAACAACAGCCCTCCCCGCTCAGGGAGATCCCACAGCCCCCACCCAAGCCGGTCAGTTCCCACGCCCAGATAGGTAATGCCGAACACATACATGTCCAGTATTACCTCAAACATTTTAACTGGACAGTGTCTAAATACAAGACAGTCCGGTTTAATACTGGACACCTGGCAACCCTGCCCCCAAGTAGTGAGATGAGACAATTATTAGGGGCAGGCTGAAGGAAAAAGTAACTGTTTAATGTAAAAAGAAAATCAACAGAAGTTAATGCTGACAATAATGTTACATGTATGTAGGACTGACTTCCAACGAGAGACTCAATGGAAATGATTAAGTCTGCGTTCCAGTCAGAGCGGGGCACGCCTAATGAGCAAGACTCGCCCCAAATAAGAAACTATACTGCAGTGTTTGAGACTCACATCCTATTAATTACTGCCTGCTAATGAGTGACACTTCAAATAGTAATACTTACACCAAATAAGAGACTGTTCTGACGATTGAGACGTGTTTCAATTAAGTGACTGCTAATGAGTCTCATTCGTTCCCAATGAGTAGTACTGCTTTTCCAATAACCGACACTCTCCAAAAATGTAAGGCTGCCTTACGTCAGTGATACTTCTAATGATTGAGACTCACTGCTAAGGAGTATTTTACCATCTAATGAATAACACTCGGTCCATGCGGAAGGTTTTGTAGGAATTCTTTTCTTTAGAGCTCAGTGTGGTTTGTGCCTAAACCTAATGGGATCCAGGAATATTAAGTAAGGTGTCATCTTAATTAAGCAAGGTGGTCATCCTAGTCTATGAGTAGACATCATAGGACATCAGAAAGTCCGAGTGTCTGGAGCCTTCTGCTCTTGCTGTACACAAGGCACCAGAATGGATGTGCGCGCTGGCAAAGCAACCACCCTGTACCTGCTTGTTGTGGTAGTTTAATAACCGTTCTCTTCCACTCATCTAAATAGCCAAAACGTATTGCTTCGTACTTAGAAGGGAGATTAAGATGTAACGTTTTATTCACGCAGAATTGTTTTCACTTTCCTTCAACAATACCATGTACAATGGGCAATGTTACCATCTTCAGAACAACATTTCATACATTTAACCTAAACGTGGTGGTTGAATTTATTTAACTGTCTTGGCGCTAGAAATGTACGGTTACATTCATTTAAACAGCAGCTCTGTCAAATTAAGAGATTGAACACTTGGAAAGCCAGGAATTAGGATTTCCAGATCAGGTCAGGAAAATCCACTTGCCATTTACTCAGTAAGGGTATCCAACGCGGGTTAGTTTGTAGTTCCACTAAAGGAATAGAAATAGTCACTTTAGGTGTGAAATCAAGTTGCAATGAAGCTTTCATATTAGATTCCAATGGATTAGTCATAAACAATTGTGGGTTCATTTTAAAGCAGCAGTCCAAGCTGCCGTTTCAAAAAAATTAATGCAATATGTGCATCAATACAATCCACACAATGATAAGTAATTAGATAAGTTGCCGATCGATCTGTTCTCCTGCGATCGATCGCAAAGATTCGGCTTGGGGTTCACTAAATGACTGCAGAGGAGAATTCTGCAGTAAGTGTGACTTTGTAAATGGTTGCTATAGAAACAAAAAAGGCTTGTTACATTATAATACATTAAAAATGTAATTCAGAGTTGGTGTTTTTTTTTAAATGTTACAAGTATTTTCTCATAGTACAGAACTTATTTATTTAAAAAAAAACACACATAGGATATTGCTTGGTCTGCAGATTTAAGCAACGAGTTACATAGCATTGGACTTATAAAGAAAAAAGTGATTATTAGGTAATTGAAATGTGGTTTTAAGCTGTTCAAATATGGGACCTACCAGCTGATATGATATAATACAGACAGATCAATAGACTTTCCATTTCAAGATTTACACATTTTGAGTTATCAATAATCCAATCTCTGCAATACTGTATCTAGTTAATCAGGCGGAGTTTGAAGTTTGCGTTTAAACCATCCCCTTCAATCATTTGTAACGGAAATATGCTAATTTTATGTTTTTTATGTAACACGTGTTTCCACCCCTCCAACCTCACTTAGGGACTAGTGTATGGGTGTGGGCGCATTACTACGGTTGTATGGTGCTCTACCTGTTGGTTTGCAGGAGGTCTGAGTTGTCTGCATGATGTTAAGGAGACAGGAACAGGACTGGCTCATGTAGGTCTTTGGGTTCGTCATGGTGGTGTCAGCGCCTCCAGCAGTGATGGATCCCACGGAGTGTAGGTGTCAGCCCCCATCATTATACAATTGCCTCCCTCCTGCCCAGGAACTGACACCTGAGGCAGAGGTATCTTGTAAGGTACTTTATTATAGGGCATTCTGCAGCATCTCTTCTAGCAGCATATCACACTCCACTTGCCCCAGGCTTTCTAGACGGTGCACCTTCTTCACTAGTGCTCTGCTCCAGGTGGTCTTTAGGCTAGCCAGCCTAAAATGAGCAATCTTACCCCGCCATGGGGAAGACTCACAGCTCCCACCCCACTCCCTGAGGAACAGGGAGCATAGACCTCATTTACCCTCGCCAGGGCTCAGGGAGGAACACTCTCACCCTCCTTACTCCAGGAGGAGCAGGGGGCAAGCACAACCTCACCCTATCCAGGGCTGAGGGGAAGACTCATAACTTTTTGGCTACTCCCCATGAAACTTCTGGAAGGGGCGGGCTCATGGACTGTACCCACCTCCAAGGAGCTGTACGCGGGCCATGAGTCACCACAGACCTTCCTTCACTTTCTGGGGAAGCAGAAGGGGGGGGGGGGTCAATGGCCCATAGATTAACCTGCTAATGCCTGTATCTTAACAGGACTTACATAGCAGATACACTATGTGGAGAGAAACAGGTACAGGTTGACATACCCTGTTACATTTATTATTCCAAATAAAATTGGGGAATCTCTTGCGAATTCTGGGAATGTCTTTTTTTCTTAAAAGTAGAGGTAACAAATGTAATAAATAAATACGCTTTGGGGAAGAGACCATTTAAATTAAAGCACTTACACCAGAGACTGATATGGATTTAAATTGTCAAAATTTTATTTTGGGGATTGTCCTGTTCCCTGTTTAGCCAGAAAATGTTGAATTTAGAGAAAAGTATTTTGTATCCCAAGAGACTGAAACTTAGTAAATTCTTGCATTATCAACGAAATTTGAACAAAAAACTAGTACAGTGGGTCACCAGCATATACAGCTAATTTAAGTTCTTGTTTCCTAAATCTTAAGCTACGAACTATACTCATGAGAGAAACAGCTATGAGGGTATTGATCAATACAACCCTGAGGAAGCTCACACCTGGGTCACGTGAAACGCGTAGGGTGGTCCTTTTCCTACCTGCTGTGGGGAATACGCCATTCGTTGTGCGTCCCCTGCTGCTGAACCGCAGAGCACTCTCCTGTCTGTGCCCCTGCCGTCGGACGCAGCCTGTGTGCACAACCCGGAAGCGCCGTGGAGCCAGAGATACGGAGAGAAGCCGGTTAACATCTTCCTGCCCGAGGGACTGAACGGAGCGCCGCCACTACAGGACCCAGAGCGGTCAAACTGCTTTTACCTTACTGGGAGCATGCGAGTTGCCTGTAGCTCACTGCTTATGTCTTTTTAATATAAATTGATCTGCACCGTGCACATCTCTCTTTTCTCTTTTATACCCATATAAAGTCCAGCCGAAATCTACCACCAGATTTATCTGAGACGCTTGATTTCACCTACCCCATGTGAGTAGGCATTTGGAAGTTGGATTTATTTATGATCTTTGCTTCTAGTACGTCTGCACTATTGTATGCTTTGTTCCTTTTTTTCATATACCATTGAGAGTACCTTGCGCTGGATTCAGCCTGTGTAATCAATTATTATCTTGTAGCAGCATATCTAATTCCCGTGTCCATATTTTATATCTTTCTTTGGTTTGCAGATTGATCGATATTTTTTATACTTTGAGAAAGCGGGTGTAACTCGCAATACCAATTTCGCCGCTCTTTACGTCACGGGTAAGCAAACTTTTTACAACAAGCCCCCGATTTCATCCGTGATATTAGTCGGGCCCCCCTGCCTGATGTAATCCAAATCACATGACTTTTTTTTTTAAATTAATTTGTATAACAATTTTAAACCAGTAAAACATGACAAATATTATACAGTCGGTTTGTTTTTAAATAAATCAGCATAGTAGTATAAGATCATATACTGACTGCAATTTTTTTCCCACCTCCATCATCTCCCCCCACCTGCATCTATCACCACCCTGCGCCCCCCTACAAAATTTTGCACCCCCCCAGTTTGCGCACCCCTGCTTTAGGTGGTGTTAAAAAATATCCACGTTTTTAGAAGCGATCTGCATAACGGAGCTACGAGAATAGCAGTTGTGAGCAAAAACTGTCAGTTGAAAGCTTTTTTAACAAACCGATCGGATTATCAGAGCAAGAGTGAAACTGCTTCTAAAGTAGCCGTTTAGACAGGGTTTGGGCATGTGATTAGGGATTACAGAAAAGCAAAGCATGCCAATCCACTACTAAAGTGCAATTAGAAGAGGTTTGTCACACTTTGGAGCTATCAGAATAGTCCCCTATATCTGGGCCCAATCTTTGCAGATGAGAGAATTTGGTGTCTCGTGGCAGGAGAATTGGTTCCTCCCACATTGAAGAATGTTATTCTACTCATGCAAATCACAGCAAGGGGGCAAACCAAATTATGGGTAGGGTGACCATCCATCCCCCTTTTGCCAGGACAGTCCCGGTTTCCTGTGTGTCCCGGAAATGTCCCAGTTTTTCCTCCATGTGTTCCCGTTTTTTTTTTAGCATCGCCGGCGGTGC